>NW_028114996.1:0-81144 GCF_964273445.1 Streptopelia decaocto
GACTTTGAAAAAATTTCAACTGGAATTTTAGCCATTTTTTGACGTGAAATTGTAAACATGTGGACATGGATTTTGAAAATTCTAGAGAGAATTTTAAAAGCTTCAAGAGAATTTCAACAATTTTGAGAGGGATTTGAAAAGTTTCAATGGGAATGGGAAGAATTGGGACAAAAATTCGAAAATTTTTAAGGGACTTTGAAAAAATTTCAACTGGAATTTTAGCCATTTTTGGACGTGAAATTGTAAACATGTGGACATGGATTTTGAAAATTCTAGAGAGAATTTTAAAAGCTTCAAGAGAATGTCAACAATTTTGAGAGGGATTTGAAAAGTTTCAATGGGAATGGGAAGAATTGGGACAAAAATTGGAAAATTTTTAAGGGACTTTGAAAAAATTTCAACTGGAATTTTAGCCATTTTTTGACGTGAAATTGTAAACATGTGGACATGGATTTTGAAAATTCTGGAGAGAATTTTAAAAGCTTCAAGAGAATTTCAACAATTTTGAGAGTGATTTGAAAAGTTTCAATGGGAATGGGAAGAATTGGGACAAAAATTGGAAAATTTTGAAGGGACTTTGAAAAAATTTCCACTGGAATTTTAGCCATTTTTTGATGTGAAATTGTAAACATGTGGACATGGATTTTGAAAATTCTAGAGAGAATTTTAAAAGCTTCAAGAGAATTTCAACAATTTTGAGAGGGATTTGAAAAGTTTCAATGGGAATGGGAAGAATTGGGACAAAAATTGGAAAATTTTGAAGGGACTTTGAAAACATTTCAACTGGAATTTTAGCCATTTTTTGACGTGAAATTGTAAACATGTGGACATGGATTTTGAAAATTCTGGAGAGAATTTTAAAAGCTTCAACAGAATTTCAACAATTTTGAGAGGGATTTGAAAAGTTTCAATGGGAATGGGAAGAATTGGGACAAAAATTGGAAAATTTTGAAGGGACTTTGAAAAAATTTCAACTGGAAGTTTAGCCATTTTTTGACGTGAAATTGTAAACATGTGGACATGGATTTTGAAAATTCTAGAGAGAATTTTAAAAGCTTCAAGAGAATTTCAACCGTTTTGAGAGGGATTTGAAAAGTTTCAATGGGAATGGGAAGAATTGGGACAAAAATTCGAAAATTTTTAAGGGACTTTGAAAAAATTTCCACTGGAATTTTAGCCATTTTTTGACGTGAAATTGTAAACATGTGGACATGGATTTTGAAAATTCTAGAGAGAATTTTAAAAGCTTCAAGAGAATTTCAACAATTTTGAGAGGGATTTGAAAAGTTTCAATGGGAATGGGAAGAATTGGGACAAAAATTGGAAAATTTTTAAGGGACTTTGAAAAAATTTCAACTGGAATTTTAGCCATTTTTTGACGTGAAATTGTAAACATGTGGACATGGATTTTGAAAATTCTGGAGAGAATTTTAAAAGCTTCAACAGAATTTCAACAATTTTGAGAGGGATTTGAAAAGTTTCAATGGGAATGGGAAGAATTGGGACAAAAATTGGAAAATTTTTAAGGGACTTTGAAAAAATTTCAACTGGAATTTTAGCCATTTTTTGACGTGAAATTGTAAACATGTGGACATGGATTTTGAAAATTCTGGAGAGAATTTTAAAAGCTTCAAGAGAATTTCAACAATTTTGAGAGGGATTTGAAAAGTTTCAATGGGAATGGGAAGAATGGGGACAAAAATTGGAAAATTTTGAAGGGACTTTGAAAAAATTTCAACTGGAATTTTAGCCATTTTTTGACGTGAAATTGTAAACATGTGGACATGGATTTTGAAAATTCTGGAGAGAATTTTAAAAGCTTCAACAGAATTTCAACAATTTTGAGAGGGATTTGAAAAGTTTCAATGGGAATGGGAAGAATTGGGACAAAAATTGGAAAATTTTGAAGGGACTTTGAAAAAATTTCAACTGGAAGTTTAGCCATTTTTTGACGTGAAATTGTAAACATGTGGACATGGATTTTGAAAATTCTAGAGAGAATTTTAAAAGCTTCAAGAGAATTTCAACCGTTTTGAGAGGGATTTGAAAAGTTTCAATGGGAATGGGAAGAATTGGGACAAAAATTCGAAAATTTTTAAGGGACTTTGAAAAAATTTCCACTGGAATTTTAGCCATTTTTTGACGTGAAATTGTAAACATGTGGACATGGATTTTGAAAATTCTAGAGAGAATTTTAAAAGCTTCAAGAGAATTTCAACAATTTTGAGAGGGATTTGAAAAGTTTCAATGGGAATGGGAAGAATTGGGACAAAAATTGGAAAATTTTTAAGGGACTTTGAAAAAATTTCAACTGGAATTTTAGCCATTTTTTGACGTGAAATTGTAAACATGTGGACATGGATTTTGAAAATTCTGGAGAGAATTTTAAAAGCTTCAACAGAATTTCAACAATTTTGAGAGGGATTTGAAAAGTTTCAATGGGAATGGGAAGAATTGGGACAAAAATTGGAAAATTTTTAAGGGACTTTGAAAAAATTTCAACTGGAATTTTAGCCATTTTTTGACGTGAAATTGTAAACATGTGGACATGGATTTTGAAAATTCTGGAGAGAATTTTAAAAGCTTCAAGAGAATTTCAACAATTTTGAGAGGGATTTGAAAAGTTTCAATGGGAATGGGAAGAATGGGGACAAAAATTGGAAAATTTTTAAGGGACTTTGAAAAAATTTCAACTGGAAGTTTAGCCATTTTTTGACGTGAAATTGTAAACATGTGGACATGGATTTTGAAAATTCTGGAGAGAATTTTAAAAGCTTCAAGAGAATTTCAACAATTTGGAGAGGGATTTGAAAAGTTTCAATGGGAATGGGAAGAATTGGGACAAAAATTGGAAAATTTTTAAGGGACTTTGAAAAAATTTCAACTGGAATTTTAGCCATTTTTTGACGTGAAATTGTGAACATGTGGACATGGATTTTGAAAATTCTGGAGAGAATTTTAAAAGCTTCAAGAGAATTTCAACAATTTTGAGAGGGATTTGAAAAGTTTCAATGGGAATGGGAAGAATTGGGACAAAAATTGGAAAATTTTTAAGGGACTTTGAAAAAATTTCAACTGGAATTTTAGCCATTTTTTGACGTGAAATTGTAAACATGTGGACATGGATTTTGAAAATTCTAGAGAGAATTTTAAAAGCTTCAAGAGAATTTCAACAATTTTGAGAGGGATTTGAAAGGTTTCAATGGGAATGGGAAGAAATGGGACAAAAATTGGAAAATTTTTAAGGGACTTTGAAAAAATTTCAACTGGAATTTTAGCCATTTTTTGACGTGAAATTGTAAACATGTGGACATGGATTTTGAAAATTCTGGAGAGAATTTTAAAAGCTTCAAGAGAATTTCAACAATTTTGAGAGGGATTTGAAAAGTTTCAATGGGAATGGGAAGAATTGGGACAAAAATTGGAAAATTTTTAAGAGACTTTGAAAAAATTTCAACTGGAATTTTAGCCATTTTTTTACGTGAAATTGTAAACCCGTGGACATGGATTTTGAAAATTCTGGAGAGAATTTTAAAAGCTTCAAGAGAATTTCAACAATTTTGAGAGGGATTTGAAAAGTTTCAATGGGAATGGGAAGAATTGGGACAAAAATTGGAAAATTTTGAAGGGACTTTGAAAAAATTTCAACTGGAATTTTAGCCATTTTTTGACGTGAAATTGTAAACATGTGGACATGGATTTTGAAAATTCTAGAGAGAATTTTAAAAGCTTCAAGAGAATGTCAACAATTTTGAGAGGGATTTGAAAAGTTTCAATGGGAATGGGAAGAATTGGGACAAAAATTGGAAAATTTTTAAGGGACTTTGAAAAAATTTCAACTGGAATTTTAGCATTTTTGACGTGAAATTGTAAACATGTGGACATGGATTTTGAAAATTCTAGAGAGAATTTTAAAAGCTTCAAGAGAATTTCAACAATTTTGAGAGGGATTTGAAAAGTTTCAATGGGAATGGGAAGAATTGGGACAAAAATTGGAAAATTTTTAAGGGACTTTGAAAAAATTTCAACTGGAATTTTAGCCATTTTTTGACGTGAAATTGTAAACATGTGGACATGGATTTTGAAAATTCTGGTGAGAATTTTAAAAGCTTCAAGAGAATTTCAACAATTTTGAGAGGGATTTGAAAAGTTTCAATGGGAATGGGAAGAATTGGGACAAAAATTGGAAAATTTTTAAGGGACTTTGAAAAAATTTCAACTGGAATTTTAGCCATTTTTTGACGTGAAATTGTAAACATGTGGACATGGATTTTGAAAATTCTGGAGAGAATTTTAAAAGCTTCAAGAGAATTTCAACAATTTTGAGAGGGATTTGAAAAGTTTCAATGGGAATGGGAAGAATTGGGACAAAAATTGGAAAATTTTGAAGGGACTTTGAAAACATTTCAACTGGAATTTTAGCCATTTTTTGACGTGAAATTGTAAACATGTGGACATGGATTTTGAAAATTCTGGAGAGAATTTTAAAAGCTTCAACAGAATTTCAACAATTTTGAGAGGGATTTGAAAAGTTTCAATGGGAATGGGAAGAATTGGGACAAAAATTGGAAAATTTTGAAGGGACTTTGAAAAAATTTCAACTGGAAGTTTAGCCATTTTTTGACGTGAAATTGTAAACATGTGGAAGTGGATTTTGAAAATTCTAGAGAGAATTTTAAAAGCTTCAAGAGAATTTCAACCGTTTTGAGAGGGATTTGAAAAGTTTCAATGGGAATGGGAAGAATTGGGACAAAAATTCGAAAATTTTTAAGGGACTTTGAAAAAATTTCCACTGGAATTTTAGCCATTTTTTGACGTGAAATTGTAAACATGTGGACATGGATTTTGAAAATTCTAGAGAGAATTTTAAAAGCTTCAAGAGAATTTCAACAATTTTGAGAGGGATTTGAAAAGTTTCAATGGGAATGGGAAGAATTGGGACAAAAATTGGAAAATTTTTAAGGGACTTTGAAAAAATTTCAACTGGAATTTTAGCCATTTTTTGACGTGAAATTGTAAACATGTGGACATGGATTTTGAAAATTCTGGAGAGAATTTTAAAAGCTTCAACAGAATTTCAACAATTTTGAGAGGGATTTGAAAAGTTTCAATGGGAATGGGAAGAATTGGGACAAAAATTGGAAAATTTTTAAGGGACTTTGAAAAAATTTCAACTGGAATTTTAGCCATTTTTTGACGTGAAATTGTAAACATGTGGACATGGATTTTGAAAATTCTAGAGAGAATTTTAAAAGCTTCAAGAGAATTTCAACAATTTTGAGAGGGATTTGAAAAGTTTCAATGGGAATGGGAAGAATGGGGACAAAAATTGGAAAATTTTTAAGGGACTTTGAAAAAATTTCAACTGGAAGTTTAGCCATTTTTTGACGTGAAATTGTAAACATGTGGACATGGATTTTGAAAATTCTGGAGAGAATTTTAAAAGCTTCAAGAGAATTTCAACAATTTGGAGAGGGATTTGAAAAGTTTCAATGGGAATGGGAAGAATTGGGACAAAAATTGGAAAATTTTGAATGGACTTTGAAAAAATTTCAACTGGAATTTTAGCCATTTTTTGACGTGAAATTGTAAACATGTGGACATGGATTTTGAAAATTCTAGAGAGAATTTTAAAAGCTTCAAGAGAATTTCAACAATTTTGAGAGGGATTTGAAAAGTTTCAATGGGAATGGGAAGAATTGGGACAAAAATTGGAAAATTTTAAAGGGACTTTGAAAAAATTTCAACTGGAATTTTAGCCATTTTTTGACGTGAAATTGTAAACATGTGGAAGTGGATTTTGAAAATTCTAGAGAGAATTTTAAAAGCTTCAAGAGAATTTCAACAATTTTGAGAGGGATTTGAAAAGTTTCAATGGGAATGGGAAGAAATGGGACAAAAATTGGAAAATTTTTAAGGGACTTTGAAAAAATTTCAACTGGAATTTTAGCCATTTTTTGACGTGAAATTGTAAACATGTGGACATGGATTTTGAAAATTCTGGAGAGAATTTTAAAAGCTTCAACAGAATTTCAACAATTTTGAGAGGGATTTGAAAAGTTTCAATGGGAATGGGAAGAATTGGGACAAAAATTGGAAAATTTTTAAGGGACTTTGAAAAAATTTCAACTGGAATTTTAGCCATTTTTGGACGTGAAATTGTAAACATGTGGACATGGATTTTGAAAATTCTGGAGAGAATTTTAAAAGCTTCAACAGAATTTCAACAATTTTGAGAGGGATTTGAAAAGTTTCAATGGGAATGGGAAGAATTGGGACAAAAATTGGAAAATTTTTAAGGGACTTTGAAAAAATTTCAACTGGAAGTTTAGCCATTTTTTGACGTGAAATTGTAAACATGTGGACATGGATTTTGAAAATTCTAGAGAGAATTTTAAAAGCTTCAAGAGAATTTCAACAATTTTGAGAGGGATTTGAAAAGTTTCAATGGGAATGGGAAGAATTGGGACAAAAATTCGAAAATTTTTAAGGGACTTTGAAAAAATTTCAACTGGAATTTTAGCCATTTTTTGACGTGAAATTGTAAACATGTGGACATGGATTTTGAAAATTCTAGAGAGAATTTTAAAAGCTTCAAGAGAATTTCAACAATTTTGAGAGGGATTTGAAAAGTTTCAATGGGAATGGGAAGAATTGGGACAAAAATTGGAAAATTTTTAAGGGACTTTGAAAAAATTTCAACTGGAATTTTAGCCATTTTTTGACGTGAAATTGTAAACATGTGGAAGTGGATTTTGAAAATTCTAGAGAGAATTTTAAAAGCTTCAAGAGAATTTCAACAATTTTGAGAGGGATTTGAAAAGTTTCAATGGGAATGGGAAGAATTGGGACAAAAATTGGAAAATTTTGAAGGGACTTTGAAAAAATTTCCACTGGAATTTTAGCCATTTTTTGACGTGAAATTGTAAACATGTGGACATGGATTTTGAAAATTCTGGAGAGAATTTTAAAAGCTTCAACAGAATTTCAACAATTTTGAGAGGGATTTGAAAAGTTTCAATGGGAATGGGAAGAATTGGGACAAAAATTGGAAAATTTTTAAGGGACTTTGAAAAAATTTCAACTGGAATTTTAGCCATTTTTTGACGTGAAATTGTAAACATGTGGACATGGATTTTGAAAATTCTAGAGAGAATTTTAAAAGCTTCAAGAGAATTTCAACAATTTGGAGAGGGATTTGAAAAGTTTCAATGGGAATGGGAAGAATGGGGACAAAAATTGGAAAATTTTTAAGGGACTTTGAAAAAATTTCAACTGGAAGTTTAGCCATTTTTTGACGTGAAATTGTAAACATGTGGACATGGATTTTGAAAATTCTGGAGAGAATTTTAAAAGCTTCAAGAGAATTTCAACAATTTGGAGAGGGATTTGAAAAGTTTCAATGGGAATGGGAAGAATTGGGACAAAAATTGGAAAATTTTGAATGGACTTTGAAAAAATTTCAACTGGAATTTTAGCCATTTTTTGACGTGAAATTGTAAACATGTGGACATGGATTTTGAAAATTCTAGAGAGAATTTTAAAAGCTTCAAGAGAATTTCAACAATTTTGAGAGGGATTTGAAAAGTTTCAATGGGAATGGGAAGAATTGGGACAAAAATTGGAAAATTTTAAAGGGACTTTGAAAAAATTTCAACTGGAATTTTAGCCATTTTTTGACGTGAAATTGTAAACATGTGGAAGTGGATTTTGAAAATTCTAGAGAGAATTTTAAAAGCTTCAAGAGAATTTCAACAATTTTGAGAGGGATTTGAAAAGTTTCAATGGGAATGGGAAGAAATGGGACAAAAATTGGAAAATTTTTAAGGGACTTTGAAAAAATTTCAACTGGAATTTTAGCCATTTTTTGACGTGAAATTGTAAACATGTGGACATGGATTTTGAAAATTCTGGAGAGAATTTTAAAAGCTTCAAGAGAATTTCAACAATTTTGAGAGGGATTTGAAAAGTTTCAATGGGAATGGGAAGAATTGGGACAAAAATTGGAAAATTTTTAAGGGACTTTGAAAAAATTTCAACTGGAATTTTAGCCATTTTTGGACGTGAAATTGTAAACATGTGGACATGGATTTTGAAAATTCTGGAGAGAATTTTAAAAGCTTCAACAGAATTTCAACAATTTTGAGAGGGATTTGAAAAGTTTCAATGGGAATGGGAAGAATTGGGACAAAAATTGGAAAATTTTTAAGGGACTTTGAAAAAATTTCAACTGGAAGTTTAGCCATTTTTTGACGTGAAATTGTAAACATGTGGACATGGATTTTGAAAATTCTAGAGAGAATTTTAAAAGCTTCAAGAGAATTTCAACAATTTTGAGAGGGATTTGAAAAGTTTCAATGGGAATGGGAAGAATTGGGACAAAAATTCGAAAATTTTTAAGGGACTTTGAAAAAATTTCAACTGGAATTTTAGCCATTTTTTGACGTGAAATTGTAAACATGTGGACATGGATTTTGAAAATTCTAGAGAGAATTTTAAAAGCTTCAAGAGAATTTCAACAATTTTGAGAGGGATTTGAAAAGTTTCAATGGGAATGGGAAGAATTGGGACAAAAATTGGAAAATTTTTAAGGGACTTTGAAAAAATTTCAACTGGAATTTTAGCCATTTTTTGACGTGAAATTGTAAACATGTGGAAGTGGATTTTGAAAATTCTAGAGAGAATTTTAAAAGCTTCAAGAGAATTTCAACAATTTTGAGAGGGATTTGAAAAGTTTCAATGGGAATGGGAAGAATTGGGACAAAAATTGGAAAATTTTTAAGGGACTTTGAAAAAATTTCAACTGGAAGTTTAGCCATTTTTTGACGTGAAATTGTAAACATGTGGACATGGATTTTGAAAATTCTAGAGAGAATTTTAAAAGCTTCAAGAGAATTTCAACAATTTTGAGAGGGATTTGAAAAGTTTCAATGGGAATGGGAAGAATTGGGACAAAAATTCGAAAATTTTTAAGGGACTTTGAAAAAATTTCAACTGAATTTTAGCCATTTTTTGACGTGAAATTGTAAACATGTGGACATGGATTTTGAAAATTCTAGAGAGAATTTTAAAAGCTTCAAGAGAATTTCAACAATTTTGAGAGGGATTTGAAAAGTTTCAATGGGAATGGGAAGAATTGGGACAAAAATTGGAAAATTTTTAAGGGACTTTGAAAAAATTTCAACTGGAATTTTAGCCATTTTTTGACGTGAAATTGTAAACATGTGGAAGTGGATTTTGAAAATTCTAGAGAGAATTTTAAAAGCTTCAAGAGAATTTCAACAATTTTGAGAGGGATTTGAAAAGTTTCAATGGGAATGGGAAGAATTGGGACAAAAATTGGAAAATTTTTAAGGGACTTTGAAAAATTTCAACTGGAATTTTAGCCATTTTTTGACGTGAAATTGTAAACATGTGGACATGGATTTTGAAAATTCTGGAGAGAATTTTAAAAGCTTCAACAGAATTTCAACAATTTTGAGAGGGATTTGAAAAGTTTCAATGGGAATGGGAAGAATTGGGACAAAAATTGGAAAATTTTTAAGGGACTTTGAAAAATTTCAACTGGAATTTTAGCCATTTTTGGACGTGAAATTGTAAACATGTGGACATGGATTTTGAAAATTCTGGAGAGAATTTTAAAAGCTTCAAGAGAATTTCAACAATTTTGAGAGGGATTTGAAAAGTTTCAATGGGAATGGGAAGAATTGGGACAAAAATTGGAAAATTTTGAAGGGACTTTGAAAAAATTTCAACTGGAAGTTTAGCCATTTTTTGACGTGAAATTGTAAACATGTGGACATGGATTTTGAAAATTCTAGAGAGAATTTTAAAAGCTTCAAGAGAATTTCAACAATTTTGAGAGGGATTTGAAAAGTTTCAATGGGAATGGAAGAATTGGGACAAAAATTCGAAAATTTTTAAGGGACTTTGAAAAAATTTCAACTGGAATTTTAGCCATTTTTTGACGTGAAATTGTAAACATGTGGACATGGATTTTGAAAATTCTAGAGAAAATTTTAAAAGCTTCAAGAGAATTTCAACAATTTTGAGAGGGATTTGAAAAGTTTCAATGGGATTGGGAAGAATTGGGACAAAAATTGGAAAATTTTTAAGGGACTTTGAAAAAATTTCAACTGGAATTTTAGCCATTTTTTGACGTGAAATTGTAAACATGTGGAAGTGGATTTTGAAAATTCTAGAGAGAATTTTAAAAGCTTCAAGAGAATTTCAACAATTTTGAGAGGGATTTGAAAAGTTTCAATGGGAATGGGAAGAATTGGGACAAAAATTGGAAAATTTTGAAGGGACTTTGAAAAAATTTCCACTGGAATTTTAGCCATTTTTTGATGTGAAATTGTAAACATGTGGACATGGATTTTGAAAATTCTAGAGAGAATTTTAAAAGCTTCAAGAGAATTTCAACCATTTTGAGAGGGATTTGAAAAGTTTCAATGGGAATAGGAAGAATTGGGACAAAAATTGGAAATTTTTCAGGGACTTTGAAAAAATTTCAACTGGAATTTTAGCCATTTTTTGACGTGAAATTGTAAACATGTGGACATGGATTTTGAAAATTCTAGAGAGAATTTTAAAAGCTTCAAGAGAATGTCAACAATTTTGAGAGGGATTTGAAAAGTTTCAATGGGAATGGGAAGAATTGGGACAAAAATTGGAAAATTTTAAAGGGACTTTGAAAAAATTTCAACTGGAATTTTAGCCATCTCTTGACGTGAAATTGTAAACATGTGGAAGTGGATTTTGAAAATTCTAGAGAGAATTTTAAAAGCTTCAAGAGAATTTCAACAATTTTGAGAGGGATTTGAAAAGTTTCAATGGGAATGGGAAGAATTGGGACAAAAATTGGAAAATTTTGAAGGGACTTTGAAAAAATTTCAACTGGAATTTTAGCCATTTTTTGACGTGAAATTGTAAACATGTGGACATGGATTTTGAAAATTCTGGAGAGAATTTTAAAAGCTTCAAGAGAATTTCAACAATTTTGAGAGGGATTTGAAAAGTTTCAATGGGAATGGGAAGAATTGGGACAAAAATTGGAAAATTTTGAAGGGACTTTGAAAAAATTTCAACTGGAATTTTAGCCATTTTTTTTCGTGAAATTGTAAACATGTGGACATGGATTTTGAAAATTCTGGAGAGAATTTTAAAAGCTTCAAGAGAATTTCAACAATTTTGAGAGGGATTTGAAAAGTTTCAATGGGAATGGGAAGAATTGGGACAAAAATTGGAAAATTTTTAAGGGACTTTGAAAAAATTTCAACTGGAATTTTAGCCATTTTTTGACGTGAAATTGTAAACATGTGGACATGGATTTTGAAAATTCTAGAGAGAATTTTAAAATCTTCAATAGAATTTCAACAATTTTGAGGGGGATTTGAAAAGTTTCAATGGGAATGGGAAGAATTGGGACAAAAATGGGAAAATTTTTAAGGGACTTTGAAAAAATTTCAACTGGAAGTTTAGCCATTTTTTGACGTGAAATTGTAAACATGTGGACATGGATTTTGAAAATTCTGGAGAGAATTTTAAAATCTTCAAGAGAATTTCAACAATTTTGAGAGGGATTTGAAAAGTTTCAATGGGAATGGGAAGAATTGGGACAAAAATTGGAAAATTTTTAAGGGACTTTGAAAAAATTTCAACTGGAATTTTAGCCATTTTTTGACGTGAAATTGTAAACATGTGGACATGGATTTTGAAAATTCTGGAGAGAATTTTAAAAGCTTCAAGAGAATTTCAACAATTTTGAGAGGGATTTGAAAAGTTTCAATGGGAATGGGAAGAATTGGGACAAAAATTGGAAAATTTTTAAGGGACTTTGAAAAAATTTCAACTGGAATTTTAGCCATTTTTTGACGTGAAATTGTAAACATGTGGACATGGATTTTGAAAATTCTGGAGAGAATTTTAAAAGCTTCAAGAGAATGTCAACAATTTGGAGAGGGATTTGAAAAGTTTCAATGGGAATGGGAAGAATTGGGACAAAAATTCGAAAATGTTTAAGGGACTTTGAAAAAATTTCCACTGGAATTTTAGCCATTTTTTGACGTGAAATTGTAAACATGTGGACATGGATTTTGAAAATTCTAGAGAGAATTTTAAAAGCTTCAAGAGAATTTCAACAATTTTGAGAGGGATTTGAAAAGTTTCAATGGGAATGGGAAGAATTGGGACAAAAATTGGAAAATTTTTAAGGGACTTTGAAAAATTTCAACTGGAATTTTAGCCATTTTTTGACGTGAAATTGTAAACATGTGGAAGTGGATTTTGAAAATTCTAGAGAGAATTTTAAAAGCTTCAAGAGAATTTCAACAATTTTGAGAGGGATTTGAAAAGTTTCAATGGGAATGGGAAGAAATGGGACAAAAATTGGAAAATTTTTAAGGGACTTTGAAAAAATTTCAACTGGAATTTTAGCCATTTTTTGACGTGAAATTGTAAACATGTGGACATGGATTTTGAAAATTCTGGAGAGAATTTTAAAAGCTTCAACAGAATTTCAACAATTTTGAGAGGGATTTGAAAAGTTTCAATGGGAATGGGAAGAATTGGGACAAAAATTGGAAAATTTTTAAGGGACTTTGAAAAAATTTCAACTGGAATTTTAGCCATTTTTTGACGTGAAATTGTAAACATGTGGACATGGATTTTGAAAATTCTGGAGAGAATTTTAAAAGCTTCAAGAGAATTTCAACAATTTTGAGAGGGATTTGAAAAGTTTCAATGGGAATGGGAAGAATTGGGACAAAAATTGGAAAATTTTTAAGGGACTTTGAAAAAATTTCAACTGGAAGTTTAGCCATTTTTTGACGTGAAATTGTAAACATGTGGACATGGATTTTGAAAATTCTGGAGAGAATTTTAAAAGCTTCAAGAGAATTTCAACAATTTTGAGAGGGATTTGAAAAGTTTCAATGGGAATGGGAAGAATTGGGACAAAAATTGGAAAATTTTTAAGGGACTTTGAAAAAATTTCAACTGGAATTTTAGCCATTTTTTGACGTGAAATTGTAAACATGTGGACATGGATTTTGAAAATTCTAGAGAGAATTTTAAAAGCTTCAAGAGAATTTCAACAATTTTGAGAGGGATTTGAAAAGTTTCCATGGGAATAGGAAGAATTGGGACAAAAATTGGAAAATTTTTCAGGGACTTTGAAAAAATTTCAACTGGAATTTTAGCCATTTTTTGACGTGAAATTGTAAACATGTGGACATGGATTTTGAAAATTCTAGAGAGAATTTTAAAAGCTTCAAGAGAATGTCAACAATTTTGAGAGGGATTTGAAAAGTTTCAATGGGAATGGGAAGAATTGGGACAAAAATTGGAAAATTTTTAAGGGACTTTGAAAAAATTTCAACTGGAATTTTAGCCATCTCTTGACGTGAAATTGTAAACATGTGGAAGTGGATTTTGAAAATTCTAGAGAGAATTTTAAAAGCTTCAAGAGAATTTCAACAATTTTGAGAGGGATTTGAAAAGTTTCAATGGGAATGGGAAGAATTGGGACAAAAATTGGAAATTTTGAAGGGACTTTGAAAAAATTTCAACTGGAATTTTAGCCATTTTTTGACGTGAAATTGTAAACATGTGGACATGGATTTTGAAAATTCTGGAGAGAATTTTAAAAGCTTCAAGAGAATTTCAACAATTTTGAGAGGGATTTGAAAAGTTTCAATGGGAATGGGAAGAATTGGGACAAAAATTGGAAAATTTTGAAGGGACTTTGAAAAAATTTCAACTGGAATTTTAGCCATTTTTTTTCGTGAAATTGTAAACATGTGGACATGGATTTTGAAAATTCTGGAGAGAATTTTAAAAGCTTCAAGAGAATTTCAACAATTTTGAGAGGGATTTGAAAAGTTTCAATGGGAATGGGAAGAATTGGGACAAAAATTGGAAAATTTTTAAGGGACTTTGAAAAAATTTCAACTGGAATTTTAGCCATTTTTTGACGTGAAATTGTAAACATGTGGACATGGATTTTGAAAATTCTAGAGAGAATTTTAAAATCTTCAATAGAATTTCAACAATTTTGAGGGGGATTTGAAAAGTTTCAATGGGAATGGGAAGAATTGGGACAAAAATGGGAAAATTTTGAAGGGACTTTGAAAAAATTTCAACTGGAATTTTAGCCATTTTTTGACGTGAAATTGTAAACATGTGGACATGGATTTTGAAAATTCTGGAGAGAATTTTAAAATCTTCAAGAGAATTTCAACAATTTTGAGAGGGATTTGAAAAGTTTCAATGGGAATGGGAAGAATTGGGACAAAAATTGGAAAATTTTTAAGGGACTTTGAAAAAATTTCAACTGGAATTTTAGCCATTTTTTGACGTGAAATTGTAAACATGTGGACATGGATTTTGAAAATTCTGGAGAGAATTTTAAAAGCTTCAAGAGAATTTCAACAATTTTGAGAGGGATTTGAAAAGTTTCAATGGGAATGGGAAGAATTGGGACAAAAATTGGAAAATTTTTAAGGGACTTTGAAAAAATTTCAGCTGGAATTTTAGCCATTTTTGGACGTGAAATTGTAAACATGTGGACATGGATTTTGAAAATTCTGGAGAGAATTTTAAAAGCTTCAAGAGAATGTCAACAATTTGGAGAGGGATTTGAAAAGTTTCAATGGGAATGGGAAGAATTGGGACAAAAATTCGAAAATTTTTAAGGGACTTTGAAAAAATTTCCACTGGAATTTTAGCCATTTTTTGACGTGAAATTGTAAACATGTGGACATGGATTTTGAAAATTCTAGAGAGAATTTTAAAAGCTTCAAGAGAATTTCAACAATTTTGAGAGGGATTTGAAAAGTTTCAATGGGAATGGGAAGAATTGGGACAAAAATTGGAAAATTTTTAAGGGACTTTGAAAAAATTTCAACTGGAATTTTAGCCATCTCTTGACGTGAAATTGTAAACATGTGGAAGTGGATTTTGAAAATTCTAGAGAGAATTTTAAAAGCTTCAAGAGAATTTCAACAATTTTGAGAGGGATTTGAAAAGTTTCAATGGGAATGGGAAGAATTGGGACAAAAATTGGAAAATTTTTAAGGGACTTTGAAAAAATTTCAACTGGAATTTTAGCCATTTTTTGACGTGAAATTGTAAACATGTGGACATGGATTTTGAAAATTCTGGAGAGAATTTTAAAAGCTTCAAGAGAATTTCAACAATTTTGAGAGGGATTTGAAAAGTTTCAATGGGAATGGGAAGAATTGGGACAAAAATTGGAAAATTTTTAAGGGACTTTGAAAAAATTTCAACTGGAATTTTAGCCATTTTTTTCGTGAAATTGTAAACATGTGGACATGGATTTTGAAAATTCTGGAGAGAATTTTAAAAGCTTCAAGAGAATTTCAACAATTTTGAGAGGGATTTGAAAAGTTTCAATGGGAATGGGAAGAATTGGGACAAAAATTGGAAAATTTTTAAGGGACTTTGAAAAAATTTCAACTGGAATTTTAGCCATTTTTTGACGTGAAATTGTAAACATGTGGACATGGATTTTGAAAATTCTAGAGAGAATTTTAAAATCTTCAATAGAATTTCAACAATTTTGAGGGGGATTTGAAAAGTTTCAATGGGAATGGGAAGAATTGGGACAAAAATGGGAAAATTTTGAAGGGACTTTGAAAAAATTTCAACTGGAATTTTAGCCATTTTTTGACGTGAAATTGTAAACATGTGGACATGGATTTTGAAAATTCTGGAGAGAATTTTAAAATCTTCAAGAGAATTTCAACAATTTTGAGAGGGATTTGAAAAGTTTCAATGGGAATGGGAAGAATTGGGACAAAAATTGGAAAATTTTTAAGGGACTTTGAAAAAATTTTAACTGGAATTTTAGCCATTTTTGGACGTGAAATTGTAAACATGTGGAAGTGGATTTTGAAAATTCTAGAGAGAATTTTAAAAGCTTCAAGAGAATTTCAACAATTTTGAGAGGGATTTGAAAAGTTTCAATGGGAATGGGAAGAAATGGGACAAAAATTGGAAAATTTTTCAGGGACTTTGAAAAAATTTCAACTGGAATTTTAGCCATTTTTTGACGTGAAATTGTAAACATGTGGACATGGATTTTGAAAATTCTGGAGAGAATTTTAAAAGCTTCAACAGAATTTCAACAATTTTGAGAGGGATTTGAAAAGTTTCAATGGGAATGGGAAGAATTGGGACAAAAATTGGAAAATTTTTAAGGGACTTTGAAAAAATTTCAACTGGAAGTTTAGCCATTTTTTGACGTGAAATTGTAAACATGTGGACATGGATTTTGAAAATTCTGGAGAGAATTTTAAAAGCTTCAAGAGAATTTCAACCATTTTGAGAGGGATTTGAAAAGTTTCAATGGGAATGGGAAGAATTGGGACAAAAATTGGAAAATTTTTAAGGGACTTTGAAAAAATTTCAACTGGAAGTTTAGCCATTTTTTGACGTGAAATTGTAAACATGTGGACATGGATTTTGAAAATTCTAGAGAGAATTTTAAAAGCTTCAAGAGAATTTCAACAATTTTGAGAGGGATTTGAAAAGTTTCAATGGGATTGGGAAGAATTGGGACAAAAATTGGAAAATTTTTAAGGGACTTTGAAAAAATTTCAACTGGAATTTTAGCCATTTTTTGACGTGAAATTGTAAACATGTGGAAGTGGATTTTGAAAATTCTAGAGAGAATTTTAAAAGCTTCAAGAGAATTTCAACAATTTTGAGAGGAATTTGAAAAGTTTCAATGGGAATGGGAAGAATTGGGACAAAAATTGGAAAATTTTGAAGGGACTTTGAAAAAATTTCCACTGGAATTTTAGCCATTTTTTGATGTGAAATTGTAAACATGTGGACATGGATTTTGAAAATTCTAGAGAGAATTTTAAAAGCTTCAAGAGAATTTCAACAATTTTGAGAGGGATTTGAAAAGTTTCAATGGGAATAGGAAGAATTGGGACAAAAATTGGAAAATTTTTCAGGGACTTTGAAAAAATTTCAACTGGAATTTTAGCCATTTTTTGACGTGAAATTGTAAACATGTGGACATGGATTTTGAAAATTCTAGAGAGAATTTTAAAAGCTTCAAGAGAATGTCAACAATTTTGAGAGGGATTTGAAAAGTTTCAATGGGAATGGGAAGAATTGGGACAAAAATGGGAAAATTTTTCAGGGACTTTGAAAAAATTTCCACTGGAATTTTAGCCATTTTTTGACGTGAAATTGTAAACATGTGGACATGGATTTTGAAAATTCTAGAGAGAATTTTAAAAGCTTCAAGAGAATTTCAACAATTTTGAGAGGGATTTGAAAAGTTTCAATGGGAATGGGAAGAATTGGGACAAAAATTGGAAAATTTTTAAGGGACTTTGAAAAAATTTCAACTGGAATTTTAGCCATTTTTTGACGTGAAATTGTATCACAGTATCACAGTATCACAGTATGTTTGGGATTGGAAGGGACCTCAAAAGATCATCTAGTCCAATCCCCCTGCTGGAGCAGGAACACCTAGGTGAGGTCGCACAGGAACATGTCCAGGCGGGTTTTGAACGTCTCCAGAGAAGGAGACTCCACAACCTCCCTGGGCAGCCTGTTCCAGTGCTCTGTCACCCTCACTGAGAAGAAGTTTCTTCTCAAATTTAAGTGGAACCTCTTGTGTTCCAGCTTGATCCCATTACCCCTTGTCTTATCATTGTTTGCCACTGAGAAGAGTCTGGCTCCATCCTCATGGCACTCACCCTTTATATATTTATAAACATTAATAAGGTCCCCCCTTAGTCTCCTCTTCTCCAAACTAAAGAGACCCAGCTCCCTCAGCCTTTCTTCATAAGGGAGGTGCTCCACTCCCTTAATCATCTTCGTTGCCCTACGCTGGACCCTCTCCAGCAGTTCCCTGTCCTTCTTGAACTGAGGGGCCCAGAACTGGACACAATATTCCAGATGTGGTCTCACCAGGGCAGAGTAGAGGGGAAGGAGGACCTCTCTCGATCTACTAACCACCCCCCTTCTAATACACCCCAGGATGCCATTGGCCTTCCTGGCCACAAGGGCACAGTGCTGGCTCATGGTCATCCTGTTGTCCACCAGGACCCCCAGGTCCCTTTCCCCTACACTGCTCTCTAATATGTAATCTCCCAACCTATACTGGAACCTGGGGTTGTTCCTGCCCAGATGCAGGACTCTACACTTGTCCTTGTTAAATTTCATCAGGTTATTCCCTGCCCAGCTCTCCAGCCTGTCCAGGTCCCGCTGGATGGCAGCACAGCCCTCCGGCGTGTCAGCCACTCCTCCTAGCTTGGTGTCATCAGCAAACTTGCTGATAGTACACTCAATTCCCTCATCCAAGTCGTTAATGAATATATTGAATAATATTGGCCCCAGCACTGACCCTTGGGGCACTCCACTAGATACTGGCCTCCAACTAGACTCCGCACCATTGACTACAACTCTCTGGCTTCTCTCCCTAAGCCAGTTTGCAACCCACCTCACTACTCTATTGTCTAGACCACACCTCCTCAACTTAGCTGTGAGGATGCTGTGGGAGACTGTGTCAAAGGCTTTACTGAAGTCAAGGTAGACAACATCCACCGCTCTGCCACCATCCATCCACCTTGTTACATTCTCATAAAAGGCTATGAGGTTGGTCAAGCATGACCTACCCTTGGTAAAGCCATGCTGACTGCCCCTAATAACCCTCTTATCCTTGATATGCCTTGAGATGGCACCAAGGACAAGCTGTTCCATTACTTTCCCAGGGACAGAGGTGAGGCTGACCGGTCTATAATTACCCGGGTCCTCCTTCTTGCCCTTTTTGAAGACTGGAGTGACATTTGCTTTCCTCCAATCCTCGGGCACCTCTCCCGTTTCCCAAGACTTGGCAAAGATGATGGAGAGCGGTCCAGCAATGACTTCAGCCAGCTCCCTCAGCACCCGCGGATGCATCCCATCTGGACCCATGGATTTATGAATGTCCAGACTATTTAATTGCTCCCTAACCCAGTCCTCATCGACTAAAGCAAACTCCTCCATTGACCTGGCTTCATCCGGGGTCTCAGGGGTACAGGGCTCCCCAGGACAGCCTCCGGCAGAGTAGACAGAGACAAAGAAGGCATTCAGTAATTCTGCCTTCTCTGTATCTTCTGCCACCAGGGCACCCACCCCATTCATCAGTGGGCCTACATTGCCTCTGGTGTTAGTTTTATCTGCTATGTATTTGAAAAAGTTCTTTTTGCTGTCCTTGACCCCTCTCGCCAGCTGTAATTCTAAGGAGGCCTTGGCTATCCTAGCTGCCTTCCTACATCCTCTAACAGCAGCCTTATATTCCTCCCAAGTGGCCAGCCCCTGCTTCCATGACCTGTAAACTCTCCTCTTCTGCTTGAGCATACCCAACAGCTCCCTATTCAACCACGCAGGCCTCCTGGCTCCCTTCCTTGACTTCCTACGTGTGGGGATGCTCTGATCCTGAGCGTGGAAGAAGCAATCTCTGAATGCCACCCAGCTATCTTGGGCCCCTTTTCCTTCAAGCAGTCTTGCCCATGGGATTTCCCCCAGCAATTGCTTGAAAAGGCCAAAGTTAGCCCTGCTGAAGTCCAGGGTTGCAATTCTACTTGCTATTCTGTTCCTGCCACATGAGATGCTGAACTCCACCATCTCGTGGTCACTGCAACCCAGGCAGCCCTCAACCTTTACTGCTTCGACCAGACCCTCCTTGTTAGTGAGGATGAGATCCAGCAGTGCACCTCTCCTAGTCGGCTCCTCCACCATCTGCATGAGGAAGTTATCATCAATGCACTGGAGGAACCTCCTGGACTGTGGCTGGCTGGCTGAATGGTCCTTCCAGCAAACATCAGGGAAGTTAAAATCACCCACAATCGCCGGGCGCGGTGGCGCGCGCCTGTTGTCCCAGCTGTGCAGGGAGGCAGAGCCTGTCGGATCGCTTGAGCCCAGGGTTCGAGTCCCGCAGAGCGGCGCTGAGGCTGCCGGAGCTGTGTACGGTGTTGAACCCCGGAGGGGTGGGGCCGGGGGCACCATGAGTAGTAAATTGTAAACATGTGGACATGGATTTTGAAAATTCTGGAGAGAATTTTAAAAGCTTCAAGAGAGTTTCAACAATTTGGAGAGGGATTTGAAAAGTTTCAATGGGAATGGGAAGAATTGGGACAAAAATTGGAAAATTTTTAAGGGACTTTGAAAAAATTTCCACTGGAATTTTAGCCATTTTTTGACGTGAAATTGTAAACATGTGGACATGGATTTTGAAAATTCTGGAGAGAATTTTAAAAGCTTCAAGAGAATTTCAACAATTTTGAGAGGGATTTGAAAAGTTTCAATGGGAATGGGAAGAATTGGGACAAAAATTCGAAAATTTTTAAGGGACTTTGAAAAAATTTCCACTGGAATTTTAGCCATTTTTTGACGTGAAATTGTAAACATGTGGACATGGATTTTGAAAATTCTGGAGAGAATTTTAAAAGCTTCAAGAGAATTTCAACAATTTTGAGAGGGATTTGAAAAGTTTCAATGGGAATGGGAAGAATTGGGACAAAAATTGGAAAATTTTTAAGGGACTTTGAAAAAATTTCAACTGGAATTTTAGCCATTTTTTGACGTGAAATTGTAAACATGTGGACATGGATTTTGAAAATTCTGGTGAGAATTTTAAAAGCTTCAAGAGAATTTCAACAATTTTGAGAGGGATTTGAAAAGTTTCAATGGGAATGGGAAGAATTGGGACAAAAATTGGAAAATTTTTAAGGGACTTTGAAAAAATTTCAACTGGAATTTTAGCCATTTTTTGACGTGAAATTGTAAACATGTGGACATGGATTTTGAAAATTCTGGAGAGAATTTTAAAAGCTTCAAGAGAATGTCAACAATTTGGAGAGGGATTTGAAAAGTTTCAATGGGAATGGGAAGAATTGGGACAAAAATTCGAAAATTTTTAAGGGACTTTGAAAAAATTTCCACTGGAATTTTAGCCATTTTTTGACGTGAAATTGTAAACATGTGGACATGGATTTTGAAAATTCTAGAGAGAATTTTAAAAGCTTCAAGAGAATTTCAACAATTTTGAGAGGGATTTGAAAAGTTTCAATGGGAATGGGAAGAATTGGGACAAAAATGGGAAAATTTTGAAGGGACTTTGAAAAAATTTCAACTGGAATTTTAGCCATTTTTTGACGTGAAATTGTAAACATGTGGACATGGATTTTGAAAATTCTAGAGAGAATTTTAAAATCTTCAATAGAATTTCAACAATTTTGAGGGGGATTTGAAAAGTTTCAATGGGAATGGGAAGAATTGGGACAAAAATGGGAAAATTTTGAAGGGACTTTGAAAAAATTTCAACTGGAATTTTAGCCATTTTTTGACGTGAAATTGTAAACATGTGGACATGGATTTTGAAAATTCTGGAGAGAATTTTAAAATCTTCAAGAGAATTTCAACAATTTTGAGAGGGATTTGAAAAGTTTCAATGGGAATGGGAAGAATTGGGACAAAAATTGGAAAATTTTTAAGGGACTTTGAAAAAATTTCAACTGGAATTTTAGCCATTTTTTGACGTGAAATTGTAAACATGTGGACATGGATTTTGAAAATTCTGGAGAGAATTTTAAAAGCTTCAAGAGAATTTCAACAATTTTGAGAGGGATTTGAAAAGTTTCAATGGGAATGGGAAGAATTGGGACAAAAATTGGAAAATTTTTAAGGGACTTTGAAAAAATTTCAACTCGAATTTTAGCCATCTCTTGACGTGAAATTGTAAACATGTGGAAGTGGATTTTGAAAATTCTAGAGAGAATTTTAAAAGCTTCAAGAGAATGTCAACAATTTTGAGAGGGATTTGAAAAGTTTCAATGGGAATGGGAAGAATTGGGACAAAAATTGGAAAATTTTTAAGGGACTTTGAAAAAATTTCAACTGGAATTTTAGCCATCTCTTGACGTGAAATTGTAAACATGTGGAAGTGGATTTTGAAAATTCTAGAGAGAATTTTAAAAGCTTCAAGAGAATTTCAACAATTTTGAGAGGGATTTGAAAAGTTTCAATGGGAATGGGAAGAATTGGGACAAAAATTGGAAAATTTTTAAGGGACTTTGAAAAAATTTCAACTGGAAGTTTAGCCATTTTTTGACGTGAAATTGTAAACATGTGGACATGGATTTTGAAAATTCTAGAGAGAATTTTAAAAGCTTCAACAGAATTTCAACAATTTTGAGAGGGATTTAAAAAGTTTCAATGGGAATGGGAAGAATTGGGACAAAAATTGGAAAATTTTTAAGGGACTTTGAAAAAATTTCAACTGGAATTTTAGCCATTTTTTGACGTGAAATTGTAAACATGTGGACATGGATTTTGAAAATTCTAGAGAGAATTTTAAAAGCTTCAAGAGAATGTCAACAATTTTGAGAGGGATTTGAAAAGTTTCAATGGGAATGGGAAGAATTGGGACAAAAATTGGAAAATTTTTAAGGGACTTTGAAAAAATTTCAACTGGAATTTTAGCCATCTCTTGACGTGAAATTGTAAACATGTGGAAGTGGATTTTGAAAATTCTAGAGAGAATTTTAAAAGCTTCAACAGAATTTCAACCATTTTGAGAGGGATTTGAAAAGTTTCAATGGGAATGGGAAGAATTGGGACAAAAATTGGAAAATTTTGAAGGGACTTTGAAAAAATTTCAACTGGAATTTTAGCCATTTTTTGACGTGAAATTGTAAACATGTGGACATGGATTTTGAAAATTCTGGAGAGAATTTTAAAAGCTTCAACAGAATTTCAACAATTTTGAGAGGGATTTGAAAAGTTTCAATGGGAATGGGAAGAATTGGGACAAAAATTGGAAAATTTTTAAGGGACTTTGAAAAAATTTCAACTGGAATTTTAGCCATTTTTTTTCGTGAAATTGTAAACATGTGGACATGGATTTTGAAAATTCTGGAGAGAATTTTAAAAGCTTCAAGAGAATTTCAACAATTTTGAGAGGGATTTGAAAAGTTTCAATGGGAATGGGAAGAATTGGGACAAAAATTGGAAAATTTTTCAGGGACTTTGAAAAAATTTCAACTGGAATTTTAGCCATTTTTTGACGTGAAATTGTAAACATGTGGACATGGATTTTGAAAATTCTAGAGAGAATTTTAAAATATTCAATAGAATTTCAACAATTTTGAGGGGGATTTGAAAAGTTTCAATGGGAATGGGAAGAATTGGGACAAAAATGGGAAAATTTTTAAGGGACTTTGAAAAAATTTCAACTGGAAGTTTAGCCATTTTTTGACGTGAAATTGTAAACATGTGGACATGGATTTTGAAAATTCTGGAGAGAATTTTAAAATCTTCAAGAGAATTTCAACAATTTTGAGAGGGATTTGAAAAGTTTCAATGGGAATGGGAAGAATTGGGACAAAAATTGGAAAATTTTTAAGGGACTTTGAAAAAATTTCAACTGGAATTTTAGCCATTTTTTGACGTGAAATTGTAAACATGTGGACATGGATTTTGAAAATTCTGGAGAGAATTTTAAAAGCTTCAAGAGAATTTCAACAATTTTGAGAGGGATTTGAAAAGTTTCAATGGGAATGGGAAGAATTGGGACAAAAATTGGAAAATTTTTAAGGGACTTTGAAAAAATTTCAACTGGAATTTTAGCCATTTTTTGACGTGAAATTGTAAACATGTGGACATGGATTTTGAAAATTCTGGAGAGAATTTTAAAATCTTCAAGAGAATTTCAACAATTTTGAGAGGGATTTGAAAAGTTTCAATGGGAATGGGAAGAATTGGGACAAAAATTGGAAAATTTTTAAGGGACTTTGAAAAAATTTCAACTGGAATTTTAGCCATTTTTTGACGTGAAATTGTAAACATGTGGACATGGATTTTGAAAATTCTGGAGAGAATTTTAAAAGCTTCAAGAGAATTTCAACAATTTTGAGCGGGATTTGAAAAGTTTCAATGGGAATGGGAAGAATTGGGACAAAAATTGGAAAATTTTTAAGGGACTTTGAAAAAATTTCAACTGGAAGTTTAGCCATTTTTTGACGTGAAATTGTAAACATGTGGACATGGATTTTGAAAATTCTGGAGAGAATTTTAAAATCTTCAAGAGAATTTCAACAATTTTGAGAGGGATTTGAAAAGTTTCAATGGGAATGGGAAGAATTGGGACAAAAATTGGAAAATTTTTAAGGGACTTTGAAAAAATTTCAACTGGAATTTTAGCCATTTTTTGACGTGAAATTGTAAACATGTGGACATGGATTTTGAAAATTCTGGAGAGAATTTTAAAAGCTTCAAGAGAATTTCAACAATTTTGAGAGGGATTTGAAAAGTTTCAATGGGAATGGGAAGAATTGGGACAAAAATTGGAAAATTTTTAAGGGACTTTGAAAAAATTTCAACTGGAATTTTAGCCATTTTTTGACGTGAAATTGTAAACATGTGGACATGGATTTTGAAAATTCTGGAGAGAATTTTAAAAGCTTCAAGAGAATTTCAACAATTTTGAGAGGGATTTGAAAAGTTTCAATGGGAATGGGAAGAATTGGGACAAAAATTGGAAAATTTTTAAGGGACTTTGAAAAAATTTCAACTGGAATTTTAGCCATTTTTTGACGTGAAATTGTAAACATGTGGACATGGATTTTGAAAATTCTGGAGAGAATTTTAAAAGCTTCAAGAGAATTTCAACAATTTGGAGAGGGATTTGAAAAGTTTCAATGGGAATGGGAAGAATTGGGACAAAAATTGGAAAATTTTTAAGGGACTTTGAAAAAATTTCAACTGGAAGTTTAGCCATTTTTTGACGTGAAATTGTAAACATGTGGAAGTGGATTTTGAAAATTCTAGAGAGAATTTTAAAAGCTTCAAGAGAATTTCAACAATTTTGAGAGGGATTTGAAAAGTTTCAATGGGAATGGGAAGAATTGGGACCAAAATTGGAAAATTTTGAAGGGACTTTTAAAAAATTTCCACTGGAATTTTAGCCATTTTTTGACGTGAAATTGTAAACATGTGGACATGGATTTTGAAAATTCTAGAGAGAATTTTAAAAGCTTCAAGAGAATTTCAACAATTTGGAGAGGGATTTGAAAAGTTTCAATGGGAATGGGAAGAATTGGGACAAAAATTGGAAAATTTTAAAGGGACTTTGAAAAAATTTCAACTGGAATTTTAGCCATTTTTTGACGTGAAATTGTAAACATGTGGAAGTGGATTTTGAAAATTCTAGAGAGAATTTTAAAAGCTTCAAGAGAATTTCAACCATTTTGAGAGGGATTTGAAAAGTTTCAATGGGAATGGGAAGAAATGGGACAAAAATTGGAAAATTTTTAAGGGACTTTGAAAAAATTTCAACTGGAATTTTAGCCATTTTTTGACGTGAAATTGTAAACATGTGGACATGGATTTTGAAAATTCTGGAGAGAATTTTAAAAGCTTCAAGAGAATTTCAACAATTTGGAGAGGGATTTGAAAAGTTTCAATGGGAATGGGAAGAATTGGGACAAAAATTGGAAAATTTTTAAGGGACTTTGAAAAAATTTCAACTGGAATTTTAGCCATTTTTTGACGTGAAATTGTAAACATGTGGACATGGATTTTGAAAATTCTGGAGAGAATTTTAAAAGCTTCAAGAGAATTTCAACAATTTTGAGAGGGATTTGAAAAGTTTCAATGGGAATGGGAAGAATTGGGACAAAAATTGGAAAATTTTTAAGGGACTTTGAAAAAATTTCAACTGGAATTTTAGCCATTTTTTGACGTGAAATTGTAAACATGTGGACATGGATTTTGAAAATTCTGGAGAGAATTTTAAAAGCTTCAAGAGAATTTCAACAATTTTGAGAGGGATTTGAAAAGTTTCAATGGGAATGGGAAGAATTGGGACAAAAATTGGAAAATTTTTAAGGGACTTTGAAAAAATTTCAACTGGAATTTTAGCCATTTTTTGACGTGAAATTGTAAACATGTGGACATGGATTTTGAAAATTCTAGAGAGAATTTTAAAAGCTTCAAGAGAATGTCAACAATTTTGAGAGGGATTTGAAAAGTTTCAATGGGAATGGGAAGAATTGGGACAAAAATTGGAAAATTTTTAAGGGACTTTGAAAAAATTTCAACTGGAATTTTAGCCATTTTTTGACGTGAAATTGTAAACATGTGGACATGGATTTTGAAAATTCTGGAGAGAATTTTAAAAGCTTCAAGAGAATTTCAACAATTTTGAGAGTGATTTGAAAAGTTTCAATGGGAATGGGAAGAATTGGGACAAAAATTGGAAAATTTTGAAGGGACTTTGAAAAAATTTCCACTGGAATTTTAGCCATTTTTTGATGTGAAATTGTAAACATGTGGACATGGATTTTGAAAATTCTAGAGAGAATTTTAAAAGCTTCAAGAGAATTTCAACAATTTTGAGAGGGATTTGAAAAGTTTCAATGGGAATGGGAAGAATTGGGACAAAAATTGGAAAATTTTTCAGGGACTTTGAAAAAATTTCAACTGGAATTTTAGCCATTTTTTGACGTGAAATTGTAAACATGTGGACATGGATTTTGAAAATTCTAGAGAGAATTTTAAAAGCTTCAAGAGAATGTCAACAATTTTGAGAGGGATTTGAAAAGTTTCAATGGGAATGGGAAGAATTGGGACAAAAATTGGAAAATTTTTAAGGGACTTTGAAAAAATTTCAACTGGAATTTTAGCCATTTTTTGACGTGAAATTGTAAACATGTGGACATGGATTTTGAAAATTCTAGAGAGAATTTTAAAAGCTTCAAGAGAATTTCAACAATTTTGAGAGGGATTTGAAAAGTTTCAATGGGAATGGGAAGAATTGGGACAAAAATTGGAAAATTTTGAAGGGACTTTGAAAAAATTTCAACTGGAATTTTAGCCATTTTTTGACGTGAAATTGTAAACATGTGGACATGGATTTTGAAAATTCTGGAGAGAATTTTAAAAGCTTCAAGAGAATTTCAACAATTTTGAGAGGGATTTGAAAAGTTTCAATGGGAATGGGAAGAATTGGGACAAAAATTGGAAAATTTTTAAGGGACTTTGAAAAAATTTCAACTGGAATTTTAGCCATTTTTTGACGTGAAATTGTAAACATGTGGACATGGATTTTGAAAATTCTGGAGAGAATTTTAAAAGCTTCAAGAGAATTTCAACAATTTGGAGAGGGATTTGAAAAGTTTCAATGGGAATGGGAAGAATTGGGACAAAAATTGGAAAATTTTTAAGGGACTTTGAAAAAATTTCAACTGGAAGTTTAGCCATTTTTTGACGTGAAATTGTAAACACATGGAAGTGGATTTTGAAAATTCTAGAGAGAATTTTAAAAGCTTCAAGAGAATTTCAACAATTTTGAGAGGGATTTGAAAAGTTTCAATGGGAATGGGAAGAATTGGGACAAAAATTGGAAAATTTTGAAGGGACTTTGAAAAAATTTCCACTGGAATTTTAGCCATTTTTTGACGTGAAATTGTAAACATGTGGACATGGATTTTGAAAATTCTAGAGAGAATTTTAAAAGCTTCAAGAGAATTTCAACAATTTGGAGAGGGATTTGAAAAGTTTCAATGGGAATGGGAAGAATTGGGACAAAAATTGGAAAATTTTAAAGGGACTTTGAAAAAATTTCAACTGGAATTTTAGCCATTTTTTGACGTGAAATTGTAAACATGTGGAAGTGGATTTTGAAAATTCTAGAGAGAATTTTAAAAGCTTCAAGAGAATTTCAACAATTTTGAGAGGGATTTGAAAAGTTTCAATGGGAATGGGAAGAAATGGGACAAAAATTGGAAAATTTTTAAGGGACTTTGAAAAAATTTCAACTGGAATTTTAGCCATTTTTTGACGTGAAATTGTAAACATGTGGACATGGATTTTGAAAATTCTGGAGAGAATTTTAAAAGCTTCAAGAGAATTTCAACAATTTGGAGAGGGATTTGAAAAGTTTCAATGGGAATGGGAAGAATTGGGACAAAAATTGGAAAATTTTTAAGGGACTTTGAAAAAATTTCAACTGGAATTTTAGCCATTTTTTGACGTGAAATTGTAAACATGTGGACATGGATTTTGAAAATTCTGGAGAGAATTTTAAAAGCTTCAAGAGAATTTCAACAATTTTGAGAGGGATTTGAAAAGTTTCAATGGGAATGGGAAGAATTGGGACAAAAATTGGAAAATTTTTAAGGGACTTTGAAAAAATTTCAACTGGAATTTTAGCCATTTTTTGACGTGAAATTGTAAACATGTGGACATGGATTTTGAAAATTCTGGAGAGAATTTTAAAAGCTTCAAGAGAATTTCAACAATTTTGAGAGCGATTTGAAAAGTTTCAATGGGAATGGGAAGAATTGGGACAAAAATTGGAAAATTTTGAAGGGACTTTGAAAAAATTTCAACTGGAATTTTAGCCATTTTTTGACGTGAAATTGTAAACATGTGGACATGGATTTTGAAAATTCTAGAGAGAATTTTAAAAGCTTCAAGAGAATGTCAACAATTTTGAGAGGGATTTGAAAAGTTTCAATGGGAATGGGAAGAATTGGGACAAAAATTGGAAAATTTTTAAGGGACTTTGAAAAAATTTCAACTGGAATTTTAGCCATTTTTTGACGTGAAATTGTAAACACGTGGACATGGATTTTGAAAATTCTGGAGAGAATTTTAAAAGCTTCAAGAGAATTTCAACAATTTTGAGAGTGATTTGAAAAGTTTCAATGGGAATGGGAAGAATTGGGACAAAAATTGGAAAATTTTGAAGGGACTTTGAAAAAATTTCCACTGGAATTTTAGCCATTTTTTGATGTGAAATTGTAAACATGTGGACATGGATTTTGAAAATTCTAGAGAGAATTTTAAAAGCTTCAAGAGAATTTCAACAATTTTGAGAGGGATTTGAAAAGTTTCAATGGGAATGGGAAGAATTGGGACAAAAATTGGAAAATTTTTCAGGGACTTTGAAAAAATTTCAACTGGAATTTTAGCCATTTTTTGACGTGAAATTGTAAACATGTGGACATGGATTTTGAAAATTCTAGAGAGAATTTTAAAAGCTTCAAGAGAATGTCAACAATTTTGAGAGGGATTTGAAAAGTTTCAATGGGAATGGGAAGAATTGGGACAAAAATTGGAAAATTTTTAAGGGACTTTGAAAAAATTTCAACTGGAATTTTAGCCATTTTTTGACGTGAAATTGTAAACATGTGGACATGGATTTTGAAAATTCTAGAGAGAATTTTAAAAGCTTCAAGAGAATTTCAACAATTTTGAGAGGGATTTGAAAAGTTTCAATGGGAATGGGAAGAATTGGGACAAAAATTGGAAAATTTTTAAGGGACTTTGAAAAAATTTCAACTGGAATTTTAGCCATTTTTTGACGTGAAATTGTAAACATGTGGACATGGATTTTGAAAATTCTAGAGAGAATTTTAAAAGCTTCAAGAGAATTTCAACAATTTTGAGAGGGATTTGAAAAGTTTCAATGGGAATGGGAAGAATTGGGACAAAAATTCGAAAATTTTTAAGGGACTTTGAAAAAATTTCAACTGGAATTTTAGCCATTTTTGGACGTGAAATTGTAAACATGTGGACATGGATTTTGAAAATTCTAGAGAGAATTTTAAAAGCTTCAAGAGAATGTCAACAATTTTGAGAGGGATTTGAAAAGTTTCAATGGGAATGGGAAGAATTGGGACAAAAATTGGAAAATTTTTAAGGGACTTTGAAAAAATTTCAACTGGAATTTTAGCCATTTTTTGACGTGAAATTGTAAACATGTGGACATGGATTTTGAAAATTCTGGAGAGAATTTTAAAAGCTTCAAGAGAATTTCAACAATTTTGAGAGTGATTTGAAAAGTTTCAATGGGAATGGGAAGAATTGGGACAAAAATTGGAAAATTTTGAAGGGACTTTGAAAAAATTTCCACTGGAATTTTAGCCATTTTTTGATGTGAAATTGTAAACATGTGGACATGGATTTTGAAAATTCTAGAGAGAATTTTAAAAGCTTCAAGAGAATTTCAACAATTTTGAGAGGGATTTGAAAAGTTTCAATGGGAATGGGAAGAATTGGGACAAAAATTGGAAAATTTTTCAGGGACTTTGAAAAAATTTCAACTGGAATTTTAGCCATTTTTTGACGTGAAATTGTAAACATGTGGACATGGATTTTGAAAATTCTAGAGAGAATTTTAAAAGCTTCAAGAGAATGTCAACAATTTTGAGAGGGATTTGAAAAGTTTCAATGGGAATGGGAAGAATTGGGACAAAAATTGGAAAATTTTTAAGGGACTTTGAAAAAATTTCAGCTGGAATTTTAGCCATTTTTTGACGTGAAATTGTAAACATGTGGACATGGATTTTGAAAATTCTAGAGAGAATTTTAAAAGCTTCAAGAGAATTTCAACAATTTTGAGAGGGATTTGAAAAGTTTCAATGGGAATGGGAAGAATTGGGACAAAAATTGGAAAATTTTTAAGGGACTTTGAAAAAATTTCAACTGGAATTTTAGCCATTTTTTGACGTGAAATTGTAAACATGTGGACATGGATTTTGAAAATTCTAGAGAGAATTTTAAAAGCTTCAAGAGAATTTCAACAATTTTGAGAGGGATTTGAAAAGTTTCAATGGGAATGGGAAGAATTGGGACAAAAATTCGAAAATTTATAAGGGACTTTGAAAAAATTTCAACTGGAATTTTAGCCATTTTTTGACGTGAAATTGTAAACATGTGGACATGGATTTTGAAAATTCTGGAGAGAATTTTAAAAGCTTCAAGAGAATGTCAACAATTTTGAGAGGGATTTGAAAAGTTTCAATGGGAATGGGAAGAATTGGGACAAAAATTGGAAAATTTTGAAGGGACTTTGAAAAAATTTCAACTGGAATTTTAGCCATTTTTTGACGTGAAATTGTAAACATGTGGACATGGATTTTGAAAATTCTGGTGAGAATTTTAAAAGCTTCAAGAGAATTTCAACAATTTTGAGAGTGATTTGAAAAGTTTCAATGGGAATGGGAAGAATTGGGACAAAAATTGGAAAATTTTGAAGGGACTTTGAAAAAATTTCCACTGGAATTTTAGCCATTTTTTGATGTGAAATTGTAAACATGTGGACATGGATTTTGAAAATTCTAGAGAGAATTTTAAAAGCTTCAACTGAATTTCAACAATTTGGAGAGGGATTTGAAAAGTTTCAATGGGAATGGGAAGAATTGGGACAAAAATTGGAAAATTTTGAAGGGACTTTGAAAAAATTTCCACTGGAATTTTAGCCATTTTTTGACGTGAAATTGTAAACATGTGGACATGGATTTTGAAAATTCTAGAGAGAATTTTAAAAGCTTCAAGAGAATTTCAACAATTTTGAGAGGGATTTGAAAAGTTTCAATGGGAATGGGAAGAATTGGGACAAAAATTGGAAAATTTTTAAGGGACTTTGAAAAAATTTCAACTGGAATTTTAGCCATCTCTTGACGTGAAATTGTAAACATGTGGAAGTGGATTTTGAAAATTCTAGAGAGAATTTTAAAAGCTTCAAGAGAATTTCAACAATTTTGAGAGGGATTTGAAAAGTTTCAATGGGAATGGGAAGAATTGGGACAAAAATTGGAAAATTTTTAAGGGACTTTGAAAAAATTTCAACTGGAATTTTAGCCATTTTTTGACGTGAAATTGTAAACATGTGGACATGGATTTTGAAAATTCTGGAGAGAATTTTAAAAGCTTCAAGAGAATTTCAACAATTTTGAGAGGGATTTGAAAAGTTTCAATGGGAATGGGAAGAATTGGGACAAAAATTGGAAAATTTTTAAGGGACTTTGAAAAAATTTCAACTGGAATTTTAGCCATTTTTTTTCGTGAAATTGTAAACATGTGGACATGGATTTTGAAAATTCTGGAGAGAATTTTAAAAGCTTCAAGAGAATTTCAACAATTTTGAGAGGGATTTGAAAAGTTTCAATGGGAATGGGAAGAATTGGGACAAAAATTGGAAAATTTTTCAGGGACTTTGAAAAAATTTCCACTGGAATTTTAGCCATTTTTTGACGTGAAATTGTAAACATGTGGACATGGATTTTGAAAATTCTAGAGAGAATTTTAAATTCTTCAATAGAATTTCAACAATTTTGAGGGGGATTTGAAAAGTTTCAATGGGAATGGGAAGAATTGGGACAAAAATGGGAAAATTTTTAAGGGACTTTGAAAAAATTTCAACTGGAATTTTAGCCATTTTTTGACGTGAAATTGTAAACATGTGGCCATGGATTTTGAAAATTCTGGAGAGAATTTTAAAATCTTCAAGAGAATTTCAACAATTTTGAGAGGGATTTGAAAAGTTTCAATGGGAATGGGAAGAATTGGGACAAAAATTGGAAAATTTTTAAGGGACTTTGAAAAAATTTCAACTGGAATTTTAGCCATTTTTTGACGTGAAATTGTAAACATGTGGCCATGGATTTTGAAAATTCTGGAGAGAATTTTAAAAGCTTCAAGAGAATTTCAACAATTTTGAGAGGGATTTGAAAAGTTTCAATGGGAATGGGAAGAATTGGGACAAAAATTGGAAAATTTTTAAGGGACTTTGAAAAAATTTCAACTGGAATTTTAGCCATTTTTTGACGTGAAATTGTAAACATGTGGACATGGATTTTGAAAATTCTGGAGAGAATTTTAAAAGCTTCAAGAGAATGTCAACAATTTTGAGAGTGATTTGAAAAGTTTCAATGGGAATGGGAAGAATTGGGACAAAAATTGGAAAATTTTGAAGGGACTTTGAAAAAATTTCCACTGGAATTTTAGCCATTTTTTGATGTGAAATTGTAAACATGTGGACATGGATTTTGAAAATTCTAGAGAGAATTTTAAAAGCTTCAAGAGAATTTCAACAATTTTGAGAGGGATTTGAAAAGTTTCAATGGGAATGGGAAGAATTGGGACAAAAATTGGAAAATTTTTCAGGGACTTTGAAAAAATTTCAACTGGAATTTTAGCCATTTTTTGACGTGAAATTGTAAACATGTGGACATGGATTTTGAAAATTCTAGAGAGAATTTTAAAAGCTTCAAGAGAATGTCAACAATTTTGAGAGGGATTTGAAAAGTTTCAATGGGAATGGGAAGAATTGGGACAAAAATTGGAAAATTTTGAAGGGACTTTGAAAAAATTTCAACTGGAATTTTAGCCATTTTTTGACGTGAAATTGTAAACATGTGGACATGGATTTTGAAAATTCTAGAGAGAATTTTAAAAGCTTCAAGAGAATTTCAACAATTTTGAGAGGGATTTGAAAAGTTTCAATGGGAATGGGAAGAATTGGGACAAAAATTGGAAAATTTTTAAGGGACTTTGAAAAAATTTCAACTGGAATTTTAGCCATTTTTTGACGTGAAATTGTAAACATGTGGACATGGATTTTGAAAATTCTAGAGAGAATTTTAAAAGCTTCAAGAGAATTTCAACAATTTTGAGAGGGATTTGAAAAGTTTCAATGGGAATGGGAAGAATTGGGACAAAAATTCGAAAATTTTTAAGGGACTTTGAAAAAATTTCAACTGGAATTTTAGCCATTTTTTGACGTGAAATTGTAAACATGTGGACATGGATTTTGAAAATTCTGGAGAGAATTTTAAAAGCTTCAAGAGAATGTCAACAATTTTGAGAGGGATTTGAAAAGTTTCAATGGGAATGGGAAGAATTGGGACAAAAATTGGAAAATTTTGAAGGGACTTTGAAAAAATTTCAACTGGAATTTTAGCCATTTTTTGACGTGAAATTGTAAAGATGTGGACATGGATTTTGAAAATTCTGGTGAGAATTTTAAAAGCTTCAAGAGAATTTCAACAATTTTGAGAGTGATTTGAAAAGTTTCAATGGGAATGGGAAGAATTGGGACAAAAATTGGAAAATTTTGAAGGGACTTTGAAAAAATTTCCACTGGAATTTTAGCCATTTTTTGATGTGAAATTGTAAACATGTGGACATGGATTTTGAAAATTCTAGAGAGAATTTTAAAAGCTTCAACAGAATTTCAACAATTTGGAGAGGGATTTGAAAAGTTTCAATGGGAATGGGAAGAATTGGGACAAAAATTGGAAAATTTTGAAGGGACTTTGAAAAAATTTCCACTGGAATTTTAGCCATTTTTTGACGTGAAATTGTAAACATGTGGACATGGATTTTGAAAATTCTAGAGAGAATTTTAAAAGCTTCAAGAGAATTTCAACAATTTTGAGAGGGATTTGAAAAGTTTCAATGGGAATGGGAAGAATTGGGACAAAAATTGGAAAATTTTTAAGGGACTTTGAAAAAATTTCAACTGGAATTTTAGCCATCTCTTGACGTGAAATTGTAAACATGTGGAAGTGGATTTTGAAAATTCTAGAGAGAATTTTAAAAGCTTCAAGAGAATTTCAACAATTTTGAGAGGGATTTGAAAAGTTTCAATGGGAATGGGAAGAATTGGGACAAAAATTGGAAAATTTTTAAGGGACTTTGAAAAAATTTCAACTGGAATTTTAGCCATTTTTTGACGTGAAATTGTAAACATGTGGACATGGATTTTGAAAATTCTGGAGAGAATTTTAAAAGCTTCAAGAGAATTTCAACAATTTTGAGAGGGATTTGAAAAGTTTCAATGGGAATGGGAAGAATTGGGACAAAAATTGGAAAATTTTTAAGGGACTTTGAAAAAATTTCAACTGGAATTTTAGCCATTTTTTTTCGTGAAATTGTAAACATGTGGACATGGATTTTGAAAATTCTGGAGAGAATTTTAAAAGCTTCAAGAGAATTTCAACAATTTTGAGAGGGATTTGAAAAGTTTCAATGGGAATGGGAAGAATTGGGACAAAAATTGGAAAATTTTTCAGGGACTTTGAAAAAATTTCCACTGGAATTTTAGCCATTTTTTGACGTGAAATTGTAAACATGTGGACATGGATTTTGAAAATTCTAGAGAGAATTTTAAATTCTTCAATAGAATTTCAACAATTTTGAGGGGGATTTGAAAAGTTTCAATGGGAATGGGAAGAATTGGGACAAAAATGGGAAAATTTTTAAGGGACTTTGAAAAAATTTCAACTGGAATTTTAGCCATTTTTTGACGTGAAATTGTAAACATGTGGCCATGGATTTTGAAAATTCTGGAGAGAATTTTAAAATCTTCAAGAGAATTTCAACAATTTTGAGAGGGATTTGAAAAGTTTCAATGGGAATGGGAAGAATTGGGACAAAAATTGGAAAATTTTTAAGGGACTTTGAAAAAATTTCAACTGGAATTTTAGCCATTTTTTGACGTGAAATTGTAAACATGTGGCCATGGATTTTGAAAATTCTGGAGAGAATTTTAAAAGCTTCAAGAGAATTTCAACAATTTTGAGAGGGATTTGAAAAGTTTCAATGGGAATGGGAAGAATTGGGACAAAAATTGGAAAATTTTTAAGGGACTTTGAAAAAATTTCAACTGGAATTTTAGCCATTTTTTTTCGTGAAATTGTAAACATGTGGACATGGATTTTGAAAATTCTCGAGAGATTTTTAAAAGCTTCAAGAGAATTTCAACAATTTTGAGAGGGATTTGAAAAGTTTCAATGGGAATGGGAAGAATTGGGACAAAAATTGGAAAATTTTTAAGGGACTTTGAAAAAATTTCAACTGGAATTTTAGCCATTTTTTGACGTGAAATTGTAAACATGTGGACATGGATTTTGAAAATTCTGGAGAGAATTTTAAAAGCTTCAACAGAATTTCAACAATTTTGAGAGGGATTTGAAAAGTTTCAATGGGAATGGGAAGAATTGGGACAAAAATTGGAAAATTTTTAAGGGACTTTGAAAAAATTTCAACTGGAAGTTTAGCCATTTTTTGACGTGAAATTGTAAACATGTGGACATGGATTTTGAAAATTCTAGAGAGAATTTTAAAAGCTTCAACAGAATTTCAACAATTTTGAGAGGGATTTGAAAAGTTTCAATGGGAATGGGAAGAATTGGGACAAAAATTGGAAAATTTTTAAGGGACTTTGAAAAAATTTCCACTGGAATTTTAGCCATTTTTTGACGTGAAATTGTAAACATGTGGACATGGATTTTGAAAATTCTGGAGAGAATTTTAAAAGCTTCAAGAGAATTTCAACAATTTTGAGAGGGATTTGAAAAGTTTCAATGGGAATGGGAAGAATTGGGACAAAAATTGGAAAATTTTAAAGGGACTTTGAAAAAATTTCAACTGGAATTTTAGCCATTTTTGGACGTGAAATTGTAAACATGTGGAAGTGGATTTTGAAAATTCTAGAGAGAATTTTAAAAGCTTCAAGAGAATTTCAACAATTTTGAGAGGGATTTGAAAAGTTTCAATGGGAATGGGAAGAAATGGGACAAAAATTGGAAAATTTTTAAGGGACTTTGAAAAAATTTCAACTGGAATTTTAGCCATTTTTTGACGTGAAATTGTAAACATGTGGACATGGATTTTGAAAATTCTGGAGAGAATTTTAAAAGCTTCAAGAGAATTTCAACAATTTTGAGAGGGATTTGAAAAGTTTCAATGGGAATGGGAAGAATTGGGACAAAAATTGGAAAATTTTTAAGGGACTTTGAAAAAATTTCAACTGGAATTTTAGCCATTTTTTGACGTGAAATTGTAAACATGTGGACATGGATTTTGAAAATTCTGGAGAGAATTTTAAAAGCTTCAAGAGAATTTCAACAATTTTGAGAGGGATTTGAAAAGTTTCAATGGGAATGGGAAGAATTGGGACAAAAATTGGAAAATTTTTAAGGGACTTTGAAAAAATTTCAACTGGAATTTTAGCCATTTTTTGACGTGAAATTGTAAACATGTGGCCATGGATTTTGAAAATTCTAGAGAGAATTTTAAAAGCTTCAAGAGAATGTCAACAATTTTGAGAGGGATTTGAAAAGTTTCAATGGGAATGGGAAGAATTGGGACAAAAATTGGAAAATTTTTAAGGGACTTTGAAAAAATTTCCACTGGAATTTTAGCCATTTTTTGACGTGAAATTGTAAACATGTGGACATGGATTTTGAAAATTCTAGAGAGAATTTTAAATTCTTCAATAGAATTTCAACAATTTTGAGGGGGATTTGAAAAGTTTCAATGGGAATGGGAAGAATTGGGACAAAAATGGGAAAATTTTTAAGGGACTTTGAAAAAATTTCAACTGGAATTTTAGCCATTTTTTGACGTGAAATTGTAAACATGTGGCCATGGATTTTGAAAATTCTGGAGAGAATTTTAAAAGCTTCAAGAGAATTTCAACAATTTTGAGAGGGATTTGAAAAGTTTCAATGGGAATGGGAAGAATTGGGACAAAAATTGGAAAATTTTGAAGGGACTTTGAAAAAATTTCAACTGGAATTTTAGCCATTTTTGGACGTGAAATTGTAAACATGTGGAAGTGGATTTTGAAAATTCTAGAGAGAATTTTAAAAGCTTCAAGAGAATTTCAACAATTTTGAGAGGGATTTGAAAAGTTTCAATGGGAATGGGAAGAAATGGGACAAAAATTGGAAAATTTTTAAGGGACTTTGAAAAAATTTCAACTGGAATTTTAGCCATTTTTTGACGTGAAATTGTAAACATGTGGACATGGATTTTGAAAATTCTGGAGAGAATTTTAAAAGCTTCAAGAGAATTTCAACAATTTTGAGAGGGATTTGAAAAGTTTCAATGGGAATGGGAAGAATTGGGACAAAAATTGGAAAATTTTTAAGGGACTTTGAAAAAATTTCAACTGGAATTTTAGCCATTTTTTGACGTGAAATTGTAAACATGTGGACATGGATTTTGAAAATTCTGGAGAGAATTTTAAAAGCTTCAAGAGAATTTCAACAATTTTGAGAGGGATTTGAAAAGTTTCAATGGGAATGGGAAGAATTGGGACAAAAATTGGAAAATTTTTAAGGGACTTTGAAAAAATTTCAACTGGAATTTTAGCCATTTTTTGACGTGAAATTGTAAACATGTGGCCATGGATTTTGAAAATTCTAGAGAGAATTTTAAAAGCTTCAAGAGAATGTCAACAATTTTGAGAGGGATTTGAAAAGTTTCAATGGGAATGGGAAGAATTGGGACAAAAATTGGAAAGTTTTTAAGGGACTTTGAAAAAATTTCAACTGGAATTTTAGCATTTTTGACGTGAAATTGTAAACATGTGGACATGGATTTTGAAAATTCTAGAGAGAATTTTAAAAGCTTCAAGAGAATTTCAACAATTTTGAGAGGGATTTGAAAAGTTTCAATGGGAATGGGAAGAATTGGGACAAAAATTGGAAAATTTTTAAGGGACTTTGAAAAAATTTCAACTGGAATTTTAGCCATTTTTTGACGTGAAATTGTAAACATGTGGACATGGATTTTGAAAATTCTGGAGAGAATTTTAAAAGCTTCAAGAGAATTTCAACAATTTTGAGAGGGATTTGAAAAGTTTCAATGGGAATGGGAAGAATTGGGACAAAAATTGGAAAATTTTTAAGGGACTTTGAAAAAATTTCAACTGGAATTTTAGCCATTTTTTTTCGTGAAATTGTAAACATGTGGACATGGATTTTGAAAATTCTGGAGAGATTTTTAAAAGCTTCAAGAGAATTTCAACAATTTTGAGAGGGATTTGAAAAGTTTCAATGGGAATGGGAAGAATTGGGACAAAAATTGGAAAATTTTTAAGGGACTTTGAAAAAATTTCCACTGGAATTTTAGCCATTTTTTGACGTGAAATTGTAAACATGTGGACATGGATTTTGAAAATTCTAGAGAGAATTTTAAATTCTTCAATAGAATTTCAACAATTTTGAGGGGGATTTGAAAAGTTTCAATGGGAATGGGAAGAATTGGGACAAAAATGGGAAAATTTTTAAGGGACTTTGAAAAAATTTCAACTGGAATTTTAGCCATTTTTTGACGTGAAATTGTAAACATGTGGCCATGGATTTTGAAAATTCTGGAGAGAATTTTAAAATCTTCAAGAGAATTTCAACAATTTTGAGAGGGATTTGAAAAGTTTCAATGGGAATGGGAAGAATTGGGACAAAAATTGGAAAATTTTTAAGGGACTTTGAAAAAATTTCAACTGGAATTTTAGCCATTTTTTGACGTGAAATTGTAAACATGTGGCCATGGATTTTGAAAATTCTGGAGAGAATTTTAAAAGCTTCAAGAGAATTTCAACAATTTTGAGAGGGATTTGAAAAGTTTCAATGGGAATGGGAAGAATTGGGACAAAAATTGGAAAATTTTTAAGGGACTTTGAAAAAATTTCAACTGGAATTTTAGCCATTTTTTTTCGTGAAATTGTAAACATGTGGACATGGATTTTGAAAATTCTCGAGAGATTTTTAAAAGCTTCAAGAGAATTTCAACAATTTTGAGAGGGATTTGAAAAGTTTCAATGGGAATGGGAAGAATTGGGACAAAAATTGGAAAATTTTTAAGGGACTTTGAAAAAATTTCAACTGGAATTTTAGCCATTTTTTGACGTGAAATTGTAAACATGTGGACATGGATTTTGAAAATTCTGGAGAGAATTTTAAAAGCTTCAACAGAATTTCAACAATTTTGAGAGGGATTTGAAAAGTTTCAATGGGAATGGGAAGAATTGGGACAAAAATTGGAAAATTTTTAAGGGACTTTGAAAAAATTTCAACTGGAAGTTTAGCCATTTTTTGACGTGAAATTGTAAACATGTGGACATGGATTTTGAAAATTCTAGAGAGAATTTTAAAAGCTTCAACAGAATTTCAACAATTTTGAGAGGGATTTGAAAAGTTTCAATGGGAATGGGAAGAATTGGGACAAAAATTGGAAAATTTTTAAGGGACTTTGAAAAAATTTCCACTGGAATTTTAGCCATTTTTTGACGTGAAATTGTAAACATGTGGACATGGATTTTGAAAATTCTGGAGAGAATTTTAAAAGCTTCAAGAGAATTTCAACAATTTTGAGAGGGATTTGAAAAGTTTCAATGGGAATGGGAAGAATTGGGACAAAAATTGGAAAATTTTAAAGGGACTTTGAAAAAATTTCAACTGGAATTTTAGCCATTTTTTGACGTGAAATTGTAAACATGTGGACATGGATTTTGAAAATTCTAGAGAGAATTTTAAAAGCTTCAAGAGAATTTCAACAATTTTGAGAGGGATTTGAAAAGTTTCAATGGGAATGGGAAGAAATGGGACAAAAATTGGAAAATTTTTAAGGGACTTTGAAAAAATTTCAACTGGAATTTTAGCCATTTTTTGACGTGAAATTGTAAACATGTGGACATGGATTTTGAAAATTCTGGAGAGAATTTTAAAAGCTTCAAGAGAATTTCAACAATTTTGAGAGGGATTTGAAAAGTTTCAATGGGAATGGGAAGAATTGGGACAAAAATTGGAAAATTTTTAAGGGACTTTGAAAAAATTTCAACTGGAATTTTAGCCATTTTTTGACGTGAAATTGTAAACATGTGGACATGGATTTTGAAAATTCTGGAGAGAATTTTAAAAGCTTCAAGAGAATTTCAACAATTTTGAGAGGGATTTGAAAAGTTTCAATGGGAATGGGAAGAATTGGGACAAAAATTGGAAAATTTTTAAGGGACTTTGAAAAAATTTCAAGTGGAATTTTAGCCATTTTTTGACGTGAAATTGTAAACATGTGGACATGGATTTTGAAAATTCTAGAGAGAATTTTAAAAGCTTCAAGAGAATGTCAACAATTTTGAGAGGGATTTGAAAAGTTTCAATGGGAATGGGAAGAATTGGGACAAAAATTGGAAAGTTTTTAAGGGACTTTGAAAAAATTTCAACTGGAATTTTAGCATTTTTGACGTGAAATTGTAAACATGTGGACATGGATTTTGAAAATTCTAGAGAGAATTTTAAAAGCTTCAAGAGAATTTCAACAATTTTGAGAGGGATTTGAAAAGTTTCAATGGGAATGGGAAGAATTGGGACAAAAATTGGAAAATTTTTAAGGGACTTTGAAAAAATTTCCACTGGAATTTTAGCCATTTTTTGACGTGAAATTGTAAACATGTGGACATGGATTTTGAAAATTCTGGAGAGAATTTTAAAAGCTTCAAGAGAATTTCAACAATTTTGAGAGTGATTTGAAAAGTCTCAATGGGAATGGGAAGAATTGGGACAAAAATTCGAAAATTTTTAAGGGACTTTGAAAAAATTTCAACTGGAATTTTAGCCATTTTTGGACGTGAAATTGTAAACATGTGGACATGGATTTTGAAAATTCTGGAGAGAATTTTAAAAGCTTCAAGAGAATTTCAACAATTTGGAGAGGGATTTGAAAAGTTTCAATGGGAATGGGAAGAATTGGGACAAAAATTGGAAAATTTTTAAGGGACTTTGAAAAAATTTCCACTGGAATTTTAGCCATTTTTTGACTTGAAATTGTAAACATGTGGACATGGATTTTGAAAATTCTAGAGAGAATTTTAAAAGCTTCAAGAGAATTTCAACAATTTTGAGAGGGATTTGAAAAGTTTCAATGGGAATGGGAAGAATTGGGACAAAAATTGGAAAATTTTTAAGGGACTTTGAAAAAATTTCAACTGGAATTTTAGCCATTTTTTGACGTGAAATTGTAAACATGTGGAAGTGGATTTTGAAAATTCTAGAGAGAATTTTAAAAGCTTCAAGAGAATTTCAACAATTTTGAGAGGGATTTGAAAAGTTTCAATGGGAATGGGAAGAAATGGGACAAAAATTGGAAAATTTTTAAGGGACTTTGAAAAAATTTCAACTGGAATTTTAGCCATTTTTTGACGTGAAATTGTAAACATGTGGACATGGATTTTGAAAATTCTGGAGAGAATTTTAAAAGCTTCAACAGAATTTCAACAATTTTGAGAGGGATTTGAAAAGTTTCAATGGGAATGGGAAGAATTGGGACAAAAATTGGAAAATTTTTAAGGGACTTTGAAAAAATTTCAACTGGAAGTTTAGCCATTTTTTGACGTGAAATTGTAAACATGTGGACATGGATTTTGAAAATTCTAGAGAGAATTTTAAAAGCTTCAAGAGAATTTCAACAATTTGGAGAGGGATTTGAAAAGTTTCAATGGGAATGGGAAGAATTGGGACAAAAATTGGAAAATTTTTAAGGGACTTTGAAAAAATTTCAACTGGAATTTTAGCCATTTTTTGACGTGAAATTGTAAACATGTGGACATGGATTTTGAAAATTCTAGAGAGAATTTTAAAAGCTTCAAGAGAATTTCAACAATTTTGAGAGGGATTTGAAAAGTTTCAATGGGATTGGGAAGAATTGGGACAAAAATTGGAAAATTTTTAAGGGACTTTGAAAAAATTTCAACTGGAATTTTAGCCATTTTTTGACGTGAAATTGTAAACATGTGGACATGGATTTTGAAAATTCTAGAGAGAATTTTAAAAGCTTCAATAGAATTTCAACCATTTTGAGAGGGATTTGAAAAGTTTCAATGGGAATGGGAAGAATTGGGACAAAAATTGGAAAATTTTTAAGGGACTTTGAAAAAATTTCAACTGGAATTTTAGCCATTTTTTGACGTGAAATTGTAAACATGTGGACATGGATTTTGAAAATTCTAGAGAGAATTTTAAAAGCTTCAAGAGAATTTCAACAATTTTGAGAGGGATTTGATAAGTTTCAATGGGAATGGGAAGAATTGGGACAAAAATTGGAAAATTTTGAAGGGACTTTGAAAAAATTTCAGCTGGAATTTTAGCCATTTTTTGACGTGAAATTGTAAACATGTGGAAGTGGATTTTGAAAATTCTAGAGAGAATTTTAAAAGCTTCAAGAGAATTTCAACCATTTTGAGAGGGATTTGAAAAGTTTCAATGGGAATGGGAAGAATTGGGACAAAAATTGGAAAATTTTTAAGGGACTTTGAAAAAATTTCAACTGGAATTTTAGCCATTTTTTGTCGTGAAATTGTAAACATGTGGACATGGATTTTGAAAATTCTAGAGAGAATTTTAAAAGCTTCAAGAGAATTTCAACAATTTGGAGAGGGATTTGAAAAGTTTCAATGGGAATGGGAAGAATTGGGACAAAAATTGGAAAATTTTTAAGGGACTTTGAAAAAATTTCAACTGGAATTTTAGCCATTTTTGGACGTGAAATTGTAAACATGTGGACATGGATTTTGAAAATTCTGGAGAGAATTTTAAAAGCTTCAAGAGAATTTCAACAATTTTGAGAGGGATTTGAAAAGTTTCAATGGGAATGGGAAGAATTGGGACAAAAATTGGAAAATTTTTAAGGGACTTTGAAAAAATTTCAACTGGAAGTTTAGCCATTTTTTGACGTGAAATTGTAAACATGTGGACATGGATTTTGAAAATTCTAGAGAGAATTTTAAAAGCTTCAAGAGAATTTCAACAATTTTGAGAGGGATTTGAAAAGTTTCAATGGGAATGGGAAGAATTGGGACAAAAATTCGAAAATTTTTAAGGGACTTTGAAAAAATTTCAACTGGAATTTTAGCCATTTTTTGACGTGAAATTGTAAACATGTGGACATGGATTTTGAAAATTCTGGAGAGAATTTTAAAAGCTTCAAGAGAATTTCAACCATTTTGAGAGGGATTTGAAAAGTTTCAATGGGAATGGGAAGAATTGGGACAAAAATTGGAAAATTTTTAAGGGACTTTGAAAAAATTTCAACTGGAATTTTAGCCATTTTTGGACGTGAAATTGTAAACATGTGGACATGGATTTTGAAAATTCTGGAGAGAATTTTAAAAGCTTCAACAGAATTTCAACAATTTTGAGAGGGATTTGAAAAGTTTCAATGGGAATGGGAAGAATTGGGACAAAAATTGGAAAATTTTTAAGGGACTTTGAAAAAATTTCAACTGGAAGTTTAGCCATTTTTTGACGTGATATTGTAAACATGTGGACATGGATTTTGAAAATTCTAGAGAGAATTTTAAAAGCTTCAAGAGAATTTCAACAATTTTGAGAGGGATTTGAAAAGTTTCAATGGGAATGGGAAGAATTGGGACAAAAATTCGAAAATTTTTAAGGGACTTTGAAAAAATTTCCACTGGAATTTTAGCCATTTTTTGACGTGAAATTGTAAACATGTGGACATGGATTTTGAAAATTCTAGAGAGAATTTTAAAAGCTTCAAGAGAATTTCAACAATTTTGAGAGGGATTTGAAAAGTTTCAATGGGATTGGGAAGAATTGGGACAAAAATTGGAAAATTTTTCAGGGACTTTGAAAAAATTTCAACTGGAATTTTAGCCATTTTTTGACGTGAAATTGTAAACATGTGGAAGTGGATTTTGAAAATTCTAGAGAGAATTTTAAAAGCTTCAAGAGAATTTCAACAATTTGGAGAGGGATTTGAAAAGTTTCAATGGGAATGGGAAGAATTGGGACAAAAATTGGAAAATTTTTAAGGGACTTTGAAAAAATTTCAACTGGAATTTTAGCCATTTTTTGATGTGAAATTGTAAACATGTGGACATGGATTTTGAAAATTCTAGAGAGAATTTTAAAAGCTTCAAGAGAATTTCAACAATTTTGAGAGGGATTTGAAAAGTTTCAATGGGAATGGGAAGAATTGGGACAAAAATTGGAAAATTTTTAAGGGACTTTGAAAAAATTTCAACTGGAATTTTAGCCATTTTTTGACGTGAAATTGTAAACATGTGGACATGGATTTTGAAAATTCTAGAGAGAATTTTAAAAGCTTCAATAGAATTTCAACCATTTTGAGAGGGATTTGAAAAGTTTCAATGGGAATGGGAAGAATTGGGACAAAAATTGGAAAATTTTTAAGGGACTTTGAAAAAATTTCAACTGGAATTTTAGCCATTTTTTGACGTGAAATTGTAAACATGTGGACATGGATTTTGAAAATTCTAGAGAGAATTTTAAAAGCTTCAAGAGAATTTCAACAATTTGGAGAGGGATTTGAAAAGTTTCAATGGGAATGGGAAGAATTGGGACAAAAATTGGGAAATTTTGACGGGACTTTGAAAAAATTTCAACTGGAATTTTAGCCATTTTTGGACGTGAAATTGTAAACATGTGGACATGGATTTTGAAAATTCTGGAGAGAATTTTAAAAGCTTCAAGAGAATTTCAACAATTTTGAGAGGGATTTGAAAAGTTTCAATGGGAATGGGAAGAATTGGGACAAAAATTGGAAAATTTTTAAGGGACTTTGAAAAAATTTCAACTGGAAGTTTAGCCATTTTTTGACGTGAAATTGTAAACATGTGGACATGGATTTTGAAAATTCTAGAGAGAATTTTAAAAGCTTCAAGAGAATTTCAACAATTTGGAGAGTGATTTGAAAAGTTTCAATGGGAATGGGAAGAATTGGGACAAAAATTGGAAAATTTTTAAGGGACTTTGAAAAAATTTCAACTGGAATTTTAGCCATTTTTTGACGTGAAATTGTAAACATGTGGACATGGATTTTGAAAATTCTGGAGAGAATTTTAAAAGCTTCAAGAGAGTTTCAACAATTTGGAGAGGGATTTGAAAAGTTTCAATGGGAATGGGAAGAATTGGGACAAAAATTGGAAAATTTTTAAGGGACTTTGAAAAAATTTCAACTGGAATTTTAGCCATTTTTTGACGTGAAATTGTAAACATGTGGACATGGATTTTGAAAATTCTAGAGAGAATTTTAAAAGCTTCAAGAGAATTTCAACAATTTTGAGAGGGATTTGAAAAGTTTCAATGGGAATGGGAAGAATTGGGACAAAAATTGGAAAATTTTTAAGGGACTTTGAAAAAATTTCAACTGGAATTTTAGCCATTTTTTGACGTGAAATTGTAAACATGTGGACATGGATTTTGAAAATTCTAGAGAGAATTTTAAAAGCTTCAAGAGAATTTCAACAATTTGGAGAGGGATTTGAAAAGTTTCAATGGGAATGGGAAGAATTGGGACAAAAATTGGAAAATTTTTAAGGGACTTTGAAAAAATTTCAACTGGAATTTTAGCTTTTTTTTTTCGTGAAATTGTAAACATGTGGACATGGATTTTGAAAATTCTAGAGAGAATTTTAAAAGCTTCAAGAGAATTTCAACAATTTTGAGAGGGATTTGAAAAGTTTCAATGGGAATGGGAAGAATTGGGACAAAAATTGGAAAATTTTTAAGGGACTTTGAAAAAATTTCAACTGGAATTTTAGCCATTTTTTTCGTGAAATTGTAAACATGTGGACATGGATTTTGAAAATTCTAGAGAGAATTTTAAAAGCTTCAAGAGAATTTCAACCATTTTGAGAGGGATTTGAAAAGTTTCAATGGGAATGGGAAGAATTGGGACAAAAATCGGAAAATTTTTAAGGGACTTTGAAAAAATTTCAACTGGAATTTTAGCCATTTTTTGACGTGAAATTGTAAACATGTGGACATGGATTTTGAAAATTCTAGAGAGAATTTTAAAAGCTTCAAGAGAATTTTAACCATTTGGAGAGGGATTTGAAAAGTTTCAATGGGAATGGGAAGAATTGGGACAAAAATTGGAAAATTTTTAAGGGACTTTGAAAAAATTTCAACTGGAATTTTAGCCATTTTTTGACGTGAAATTGTAAACATGTGGACATGGATTTTGAAAATTCTAGAGAGAATTTTAAAAGCTTCAAGAGAATTTCAACAATTTTGAGAGGGATTTGATAAGTTTCAATGGGAATGGGAAGAATTGGGACAAAAATTGGAAAATTTTGAAGGGACTTTGAAAAAATTTCAGCTGGAATTTTAGCCATTTTTTGACGTGAAATTGTAAACATGTGGAAGTGGATTTTGAAAATTCTAGAGAGAATTTTAAAAGCTTCAAGAGAATTTCAACCATTTTGAGAGGGATTTGAAAAGTTTCAATGGGAATGGGAAGAATTGGGACAAAAATTGGAAAATTTTTAAGGGACTTTGAAAAAATTTCAACTGGAATTTTAGCCATTTTTTGACGTGAAATTGTAAACATGTGGACATGGATTTTGAAAATTCTAGAGAGAATTTTAAAAGCTTCAAGAGAATTTCAACAATTTGGAGAGGGATTTGAAAAGTTTCAATGGGAATGGGAAGAATTGGGACAAAAATTGGAAAATTTTTAAGGGACTTTGAAAAAATTTCAACTGGAATTTTAGCCATTTTTTGACGTGAAATTGTAAACATGTGGACATGGATTTTGAAAATTCTGGAGAGAATTTTAAAAGCTTCAAGAGAATTTCAACCATTTTGAGAGGGATTTGAAAAGTTTCAATGGGAATGGGAAGAATTGGGACAAAAATTGGAAAATTTTTAAGGGACTTTGAAAAAATTTCAACTGGAATTTTAGCCATTTTTTGACGTGAAATTGTAAACATGTGGACATGGATTTTGAAAATTCTGGAGAGAATTTTAAAAGCTTCAAGAGAATTTCAACAATTTGGAGAGGGATTTGAAAAGTTTCAATGGGAATGGGAAGAATTGGGACAAAAATTGGAAAATTTTTAAGGGACTTTGAAAAAATTTCAACTGGAATTTTAGCCATTTTTTGACGTGAAATTGTAAACATGTGGACATGGATTTTGAAAATTCTAGAGAGAATTTTAAAAGCTTCAAGAGAATTTCAACAATTTTGAGAGGGATTTGAAAAGTTTCAATGGGAATGGGAAGATTTGGGACAAAAATTGGAAAATTTTTAGGGGACTTTGAAAAAATTTCAACTGGAATTTTAGCAAATTTTTACATGAAATTGTAAACATGTGGACATGGATTTTGAAAATTCTGGAGAGAATTTTAAAAGCTTCAAGAGAATTTCAACAATTTTGGGAGGGATTTGAAAAGTTTCAATGGGAATGGGAAGAATTGGGACAAAAATTGGAAAATTTTTAAGGGACTTTGAAAAAATTTCAACTGGAATTTTAGCCATTTTTTGACGTGAAATTGTAAACCTGTGGACGTGGATTTTGAAAATTCTAGAGAGAATTTTAAAAGCTTCAAGAGAATTTCAACCATTTTGAGAGGGATTTGAAAAGTTTCAATGGGAATGGGAAGAATTGGGACAAAAATTGGGAAATTTTGACGGGACTTTGAAAAAATTTCAACTGGAATTTTAGCCATTTTTTGATGTGAAATTGTAAACATGTGGACATGGATTTTGAAAATTCTAGAGAGAATTTTAAAAGCTTCAAGAGAATTTCAACCATTTTGAGAGGGATTTGAAAAGTTTCAATGGGAATGGGAAGAATTGGGACAAAAATTGGAAAATTTTTAAGGGACTTTGAAAAAATTTCAACTGGAATTTTAGCCATTTTTTGACGTGAAATTGTAAACATGTGGACATGGATTTTGAAAATTCTCGAGAGATTTTTAAAAGCTTCAAGAGAATTTCAACAATTTTGAGAGGGATTTGAAAAGTTTCAATGGGAATGGGAAGAATTGGGACAAAAATTGGAAAATTTTTAAGGGACTTTGAAAAAATTTCAACTGGAATTTTAGCCATTTTTTGACGTGAAATTGTAAACATGTGGACATGGATTTTGAAAATTCTGGAGAGATTTTTAAAAGCTTCAAGAGAATTTCAACCATTTGGAGAGGGATTTGAAAAGTTTCAATGGGAATGGGAAGAATTGGGACAAAAATTGGAAAATTTTTAAGGGACTTTGAAAAAATTTCAACTGGAATTTTAGCCATTTTTTGACGTGAAATTGTAAACATGTGGACATGGATTTTGAAAATTCTGGAGAGAATTTTAAAAGCTTCAAGAGAATTTCAACCATTTTGAGAGGGATTTGAAAAGTTTCAATGGGAATGGGAAGAATTGGGACAAAAATTGGAAAATTTTTAAGGGACTTTGAAAAAATTTCAACTGGAATTTTAGCCATTTTTTGACGTGAAATTGTAAACCTGTGGACGTGGATTTTGAAAATTCTAGAGAGAATTTTAAAAGCTTCAAGAGAATTTCAACCATTTTGAGAGGGATTTGAAAAGTTTCAATGGGAATGGGAAGAATTGGGACAAAAATTGGGAAATTTTGACGGGACTTTGAAAAAATTTCAACTGAATTTTAGCCATTTTTTGATGTGAAATTGTAAACATGTGGACATGGATTTTGAAAATTCTAGAGAGAATTTTAAAAGCTTCAAGAGAATTTCAACCATTTTGAGAGGGATTTGAAAAGTTTCAATGGGAATGGGAAGAATTGGGACAAAAATTGGAAAATTTTTAAGGGACTTTGAAAAAATTTCAACTGGAATTTTAGCCATTTTTTGACGTGAAATTGTAAACATGTGGACATGGATTTTGAAAATTCTCGAGAGATTTTTAAAAGCTTCAAGAGAATTTCAACAATTTTGAGAGGGATTTGAAAAGTTTCAATGGGAATGGGAAGAATTGGGACAAAAATTGGAAAATTTTTAAGGGACTTTGAAAAAATTTCAACTGGAATTTTAGCCATTTTTTGACGTGAAATTGTAAACATGTGGACATGGATTTTGAAAATTCTGGAGAGATTTTTAAAAGCTTCAAGAGAATTTCAACAATTTTGAGAGGGATTTGAAAAGTTTCAATGGGAATGGGAAGAATTGGGACAAAAATTGGAAAATTTTTAAGGGACTTTGAAAAAATTTCAACTGGAATTTTAGCCATTTTTTGACGTGAAATTGTAAACATGTGGACATGGATTTTGAAAATTCTAGAGAGAATTTTAAAAGCTTCAAGAGAATTTCAACAATTTTGAGAGGGATTTGAAAAGTTTCAATGGGAATGGGAAGAATTGGGACAAAAATTGGAAAATTTTGAAGGGACTTTGAAAAAATTTCAACTGGAATTTTAGCCATTTTTTGACGTGAAATTGTAAACATGTGGACATGGATTTTGAAAATTCTAGAGAGAATTTTAAAAGCTTCAAGAGAATTTCAACAATTTTGAGAGGGATTTGATAAGTTTCAATGGGAATGGGAAGAATTGGGACAAAAATTGGAAAATTTTTAAGGGACTTTGAAAAAATTTCAGCTGGAATTTTAGCCATTTTTTGACGTGAAATTGTAAACATGTGGACATGGATTTTGAAAATTCTAGAGAGAATTTTAAAAGCTTCAAGAGAATTTCAACCATTTTGAGAGGGATTTGAAAAGTTTCAATGGGAATGGGAAGAATTGGGACAAAAATTGGAAAATTTTTAAGGGACTTTGAAAAAATTTCAACTGGAATTTTAGCAAATTTTTACATGAAATTGTAAACATGTGGACATGGATTTTGAAAATTCTGGAGAGAATTTTAAAAGCTTCAAGAGAATTTCAACAATTTTGAGAGGGATTTGAAAAGTTTCAATGGGAATGGGAAGAATTGGGACAAAAATTGGAAAATTTTTAAGGGACTTTGAAAAAATTTCAACTGGAATTTTAGCCATTTTTTGACGTGAAATTGTAAACCTGTGGACGTGGATTTTGAAAATTCTGGAGAGAATTTTAAAAGCTTCAAGAGAATTTCAACCATTTTGAGAGGGATTTGAAAAGTTTCAATGGGAATGGGAAGAATTGGGACAAAAATTGGAAAATTTTTAAGGGACTTTGAAAAAATTTCAACTGGAATTTTAGCCATTTTTTGACGTGAAATTGTAAACATGTGGACATGGATTTTGAAAATTCTCGAGAGATTTTTAAAAGCTTCAAGAGAATTTCAACAATTTTGAGAGGGATTTGAAAAGTTTCAATGGGAATGGGAAGAATTGGGACAAAAATTGGAAAATTTTTAAGGGACTTTGAAAAAATTTCAACTGGAATTTTAGCCATTTTTTGACGTGAAATTGTAAACATGTGGACATGGATTTTGAAAATTCTCGAGAGATTTTTAAAAGCTTCAAGAGAATTTCAACAATTTTGAGAGGGATTTGAAAAGTTTCAATGGGAATGGGAAGAATTGGGACAAAAATTGGAAAATTTTGAAGGGACTTTGAAAAAATTTCAACTGGAATTTTAGCCATTTTTTGACGTGAAATTGTAAACATGTGGACATGGATTTTGAAAATTCTAGAGAGAATTTTAAAAGCTTCAAGAGAATTTCAACAATTTTGAGAGGGATTTGAAAAGTTTCAATGGGAATGGGAAGAATTGGGACAAAAATTGGAAAATTTTGAAGGGACTTTGAAAAAATTTCAACTGGAATTTTAGCCATTTTTTGACGTGAAATTGTAAACATGTGGACATGGATTTTGAAAATTCTAGAGAGAATTTTAAAAGCTCTTCAAGAGAATTTCAACAATTTTGAGAGGGATTTGATAAGTTTCAATGGGAATGTGAAGAATTGGGACAAAAATTGGAAAATTTTGAAGGGACTTTGAAAAAATTTCAACTGGAATTTTAGCCATTTTTTGACGTGAAATTGTAAACATGTGGACATGGATTTTGAAAATTCTAGAGAGAATTTTAAAAGCTTCAAGAGAATTTCAACCATTTTGAGAGGGATTTGAAAAGTTTCAATGGGAATGGGAAGAATTGGGACAAAAATTGGAAAATTTTTAAGGGACTTTGAAAAAATTTCAACTGGAATTTTAGCTTTTTTTTTTCGTGAAATTGTAAACATGTGGACATGGATTTTGAAAATTCTAGAGAGAATTTTAAAAGCTTCAAGAGAATTTCAACCATTTTGAGAGGGATTTGAAAAGTTTCAATGGGAATGGGAAGAATTGGGACAAAAATTGGAAAATTTTTAAGGGACTTTGAAAAAATTTCAACTGGAATTTTAGCCATTTTTTGACGTGAAATTGTAAACATGTGGACATGGATTTTGAAAATTCTAGAGAGAATTTTAAAAGCTTCAAGAGAATTTCAACAATTTGGAGAGGGATTTGAAAAGTTTCAATGGGAATGGGAAGAATTGGGACAAAAATTGGAAAATTTTTAAGGGACTTTGAAAAAATTTCAACTGGAATTTTAGCCATTTTTTGACGTGAAATTGTAAACATGTGGACATGGATTTTGAAAATTCTAGAGAGAATTTTAAAAGCTTCAAGAGAATTTCAACAATTTTGAGAGGGATTTGAAAAGTTTCAATGGGAATGGGAAGATTTGGGACAAAAATTGGAAAATTTTTAGGGGACTTTGAAAAAATTTCAACTGGAATTTTAGCAAATTTTTACATGAAATTGTAAACATGTGGACATGGATTTTGAAAATTCTGGAGAGAATTTTAAAAGCTTCAAGAGAATTTCAACAATTTTGAGAGGGATTTGAAAAGTTTCAATGGGAATGGGAAGAATTGGGACAAAAATTGGAAAATTTTTAAGGGACTTGGAAAAAATTTCAACTGGAATTTTAGCCATTTTTTGACGTGAAATTGTAAACCTGTGGACGTGGATTTTGAAAATTCTAGAGAGAATTTTAAAAGCTTCAAGAGAATTTCAACCATTTTGAGAGGGATTTGAAAAGTTTCAATGGGAATGGGAAGAATTGGGACAAAAATTGGAAAATTTTTAAGGGACTTTGAAAAAATTTCAACTGGAATTTTAGCCATTTTTTGACGTGAAATTGTAAACATGTGGACATGGATTTTGAAAATTCTAGAGAGAATTTTAAAAGCTTCAAGAGAATTTCAACCATTTTGAGAGGGATTTGAAAAGTTTCAATGGGAATGGGAAGAATTGGGACAAAAATTGGAAAATTTTTAAGGGACTTTGAAAAAATTTCAACTGGAATTTTAGCCATTTTTTGACGTGAAATTGTAAACATGTGGACATGGATTTTGAAAATTCTCGAGAGATTTTTAAAAGCTTCAAGAGAATTTCAACCATTTTGAGAGGGATTTGAAAAGTTTCAATGGGAATGGGAAGAATTGGGACAAAAATTGGAAAATTTTTAAGGGACTTTGAAAAAATTTCAACTGGAATTTTAGCTTTTTTTTTTCGTGAAATTGTAAACATGTGGACATGGATTTTGAAAATTCTAGAGAGAATTTTAAAAGCTTCAAGAGAATTTCAACCATTTTGAGAGGGATTTGAAAAGTTTCAATGGGAATGGGAAGAATTGGGACAAAAATTGGAAAATTTTTAAGGGACTTTGAAAAAATTTCAACTGGAATTTTAGCCATTTTTTGACGTGAAATTGTAAACATGTGGACATGGATTTTGAAAATTCTCGAGAGATTTTTAAAAGCTTCAAGAGAATTTCAACAATTTTGAGAGGGATTTGAAAAGTTTCAATGGGAATGGGAAGAATTGGGACAAAAATTGGAAAATTTTGAAGGGACTTTGAAAAAATTTCAACTGGAATTTTAGCCATTTTTTGACGTGAAATTGTAAACATGTGGACATGGATTTTGAAAATTCTAGAGAGAATTTTAAAAGCTTCAAGAGAATTTCAACCATTTTGAGAGGGATTTGAAAAGTTTCAATGGGAATGGGAAGAATTGGGACAAAAATTGGAAAATTTTTAAGGGACTTTGAAAAAATTTCAACTGGAATTTTAGCCATTTTTTGACGTGAAATTGTAAACATGTGGACATGGATTTTGAAAATTCTAGAGAGAATTTTAAAAGCTTCAAGAGAATTTCAACAATTTTGAGAGGGTTTTGAAAAGTTTCAATGGGAATGGGAAGATTTGGGACAAAAATTGGAAAATTTTTAGGGGACTTTGAAAAAATTTCAACTGGAATTTTAGCCATTTTTTGACGTGAAATTGTAAACCTGTGGACGTGGATTTTGAAAATTCTAGAGAGAATTTTAAAAGCTTCAAGAGAATTTCAACCATTTTGAGAGGGATTTGAAAAGTTTCAATGGGAATGGGAAGAATTGGGACAAAAATTGGGAAATTTTGACGGGACTTTGAAAAAATTTCAACTGGAATTTTAGCCATTTTTGACGTGAAATTGTAAACATGTGGACATGGATTTTGAAAATTCTAGAGAGAATTTTAAAAGCTTCAAGAGAATTTCAACCATTTTGAGAGGGATTTGAAAAGTTTCAATGGGAATGGGAAGAATTGGGACAAAAATTGGAAAATTTTTAAGGGACTTGGAAAAAATTTCAACTGGAATTTTAGCCATTTTTGACGTGAAATTGTAAACCTGTGGACGTGGATTTTGAAAATTCTAGAGAGAATTTTAAAAGCTTCAAGAGAATTTCAACCATTTTGAGAGGGATTTGAAAAGTTTCAATGGGAATGGGAAGAATTGGGACAAAAATTGGAAAATTTTTAAGGGACTTTGAAAAAATTTCAACTGGAATTTTAGCCATTTTTTGACGTGAAATTGTAAACATGTGGACATGGATTTTGAAAATTCTAGAGAGAATTTTAAAAGCTTCAAGAGAATTTCAACCATTTTGAGAGGGATTTGAAAAGTTTCAATGGGAATGGGAAGAATTGGGACAAAAATTGGAAAATTTTTAAGGGACTTTGAAAAAATTTCAACTGGAATTTTAGCCATTTTTTGACGTGAAATTGTAAACATGTGGACATGGATTTTGAAAATTCTCGAGAGATTTTTAAAAGCTTCAAGAGAATTTCAACCATTTTGAGAGGGATTTGAAAAGTTTCAATGGGAATGGGAAGAATTGGGACAAAAATTGGAAAATTTTTAAGGGACTTTGAAAAAATTTCAACTGGAATTTTAGCTTTTTTTTTTCGTGAAATTGTAAACATGTGGACATGGATTTTGAAAATTCTAGAGAGAATTTTAAAAGCTTCAAGAGAATTTCAACCATTTTGAGAGGGATTTGAAAAGTTTCAATGGGAATGGGAAGAATTGGGACAAAAATTGGAAAATTTTTAAGGGACTTTGAAAAAATTTCAACTGGAATTTTAGCCATTTTTTGACGTGAAATTGTAAACATGTGGACATGGATTTTGAAAATTCTCGAGAGATTTTTAAAAGCTTCAAGAGAATTTCAACAATTTTGAGAGGGATTTGAAAAGTTTCAATGGGAATGGGAAGAATTGGGACAAAAATTGGAAAATTTTTCAGGGACTTTGAAAAAATTTCAACTGGAATTTTAGCCATTTTTTGACGTGAAATTGTAAACATGTGGACATGGATTTTGAAAATTCTAGAGAGAATTTTAAAAGCTTCAAGAGAATTTCAACCATTTTGAGAGGGATTTGAAAAGTTTCAATGGGAATGGGAAGAATTGGGACAAAAATTGGAAAATTTTTAAGGGACTTTGAAAAAATTTCAACTGGAATTTTAGCCATTTTTTGACGTGAAATTGTAAACATGTGGACATGGATTTTGAAAATTCTAGAGAGAATTTTAAAAGCTTCAAGAGAATTTCAACAATTTTGAGAGGGTTTTGAAAAGTTTCAATGGGAATGGGAAGATTTGGGACAAAAATTGGAAAATTTTTAGGGGACTTTGAAAAAATTTCAACTGGAATTTTAGCAAATTTTTACAGGAAATTGTAAACATGTGGACATGGATTTTGAAAATTCTAGAGAGAATTTTAAAAGCTTCAAGAGAATTTCAACAATTTTGAGAGGGATTTGAAAAGTTTCAATGGGAATGGGAAGAATTGGGACAAAAATTGGAAAATTTTTAAGGGACTTTGAAAAAATTTCAACTGGAATTTTAGCCATTTTTTGACGTGAAATTGTAAACCTGTGGACGTGGATTTTGAAAATTCTAGAGAGAATTTTAAAAGCTTCAAGAGAATTTCAACCATTTTGAGAGGGATTTGAAAAGTTTCAATGGGAATGGGAAGAATTGGGACAAAAATTGGGAAATTTTGACGGGACTTTGAAAAAATTTCAACTGGAATTTTAGCCATTTTTGACGTGAAATTGTAAACATGTGGACATGGATTTTGAAAATTCTAGAGAGAATTTTAAAAGCTTCAAGAGAATTTCAACCATTTTGAGAGGGATTTGAAAAGTTTCAATGGGAATGGGAAGAATTGGGACAAAAATTGGAAAATTTTTAAGGGACTTTGAAAAAATTTCAACTGGAATTTTAGCCATTTTTTGACGTGAAATTGTAAACATGTGGACATGGATTTTGAAAATTCTCGAGAGATTTTTAAAAGCTTCAAGAGAATTTCAACAATTTTGAGAGGGATTTGAAAAGTTTCAATGGGAATGGGAAGAATTGGGACAAAAATTGGAAAATTTTTAAGGGACTTTGAAAAAATTTCAACTGGAATTTTAGCCATTTTTTGACGTGAAATTGTAAACATGTGGACATGGATTTTGAAAATTCTAGAGAGAATTTTAAAAGCTTCAAGAGAATTTCAACACTTTGGAGAGGGATTTGAAAAGTTTCAATGGGAATGGGAAGAATTGGGACAAAAATTGGAAAATTTTTAAGGGACTTTGAAATAATTTCAACTGGAATTTTAGCCATTTTTTGACGTGAAATTGTAAACATGTGGACATGGATTTTGAAAATTCTAGAGAGAATTTTAAAAGCTTCAAGAGAATTTCAACAATTTTGAGAGGGTTTTGAAAAGTTTCAATGGGAATGGGAAGATTTGGGACAAAAATTGGAAAATTTTTAGGGGACTTTGAAAAAATTTCAACTGGAATTTTAGCAAATTTTTACATGAAATTGTAAACATGTGGACATGGATTTTGAAAATTCTAGAGAGAATTTTAAAAGCTTCAAGAGAATTTCAACAATTTTGAGAGGGATTTGAAAAGTTTCAATGGGAATGGGAAGAATTGGGACAAAAATTGGAAAATTTTTAAGGGACTTTGAAAAAATTTCAACTGGAATTTTAGCCATTTTTTGACGTGAAATTGTAAACATGTGGACATGGATTTTGAAAATTCTAGAGAGAATTTTAAAAGCTTCAACAGAATTTCAACAATTTTGAGAGGGATTTGAAAAGTTTCAATGGGAATGGGAAGAATTGGGACAAAAATTGGGAAATTTTGACGGGACTTTGAAAAAATTTCAACTGGAATTTTAGCCATTTTTTGACGTGAAATTGTAAACATGTGGACATGGATTTTGAAAATTCTAGAGAGAATTTTAAAAGCTTCAAGAGAATTTCAACAATTTTGAGAGGGATTTGAAAAGTTTCAATGGGAATGGGAAGAATTGGGACAAAAATTGGAAAATTTTTAAGGGACTTTGAAAAAATTTCAACTGGAATTTTAGCCATTTTTTGACGTGAAATTGTAAACATGTGGACATGGATTTTGAAAATTCTAGAGAGAATTTTAAAAGCTTCAAGAGAATTTCAACCATTTTGAGAGGGATTTGAAAAGTTTCAATGGGAATGGGAAGAATTGGGACAAAAATTGGAAAATTTTGAAGGGACTTTGAAAAAATTTCAACTGGAATTTTAGCCATTTTTGGACGTGAAATTGTAAACATGTGGACATGGATTTTGAAAATTCTGGAGAGAATTTTAAAAGCTTCAAGAGAATTTCAACCATTTTGAGAGGGATTTGAAAAGTTTCAATGGGAATGGGAAGAATTGGGACAAAAATTGGGAAATTTTGACGGGACTTTGAAAAAATTTCAACTGGAATTTTAGCCATTTTTTGACGTGAAATTGTAAACATGTGGACATGGATTTTGAAAATTCTAGAGAGAATTTTAAAAGCTTCAAGAGAATTTCAACCATTTTGAGAGGGATTTGAAAAGTTTCAATGGGAATGGGAAGAATTGGGACAAAAATTGGAAAATTTTTAAGGGACTTTGAAAAAATTTCAACTGGAATTTTAGCCATTTTTTGACGTGAAATTGTAAACATGTGGACATGGATTTTGAAAATTCTCGAGAGATTTTTAAAAGCTTCAAGAGAATTTCAACAATTTTGAGAGGGATTTGAAAAGTTTCAATGGGAATGGGAAGAATTGGGACAAAAATTGGAAAATTTTTAAGGGACTTTGAAAAAATTTCAACTGGAATTTTAGCCATTTTTTGACGTGAAATTGTAAACATGTGGACATGGATTTTGAAAATTCTAGAGAGAATTTTAAAAGCTTCAAGAGAATTTCAACAATTTGGAGAGGGATTTGAAAAGTTTCAATGGGAATGGGAAGAATTGGGACAAAAATTGGAAAATTTTTAAGGGACTTTGAAAAAATTTCAACTGGAATTTTAGCCATTTTTTGACGTGAAATTGTAAACATGTGGACATGGATTTTGAAAATTCTAGAGAGAATTTTAAAAGCTTCAAGAGAATTTCAACAATTTTGAGAGGGTTTTGAAAAGTTTCAATGGGAATGGGAAGATTTGGGACAAAAATTGGAAAATTTTTAGGGGACTTTGAAAAAATTTCAACTGGAATTTTAGCAAATTTTTACATGAAATTGTAAACATGTGGACATGGATTTTGAAAATTCTAGAGAGAATTTTAAAAGCTTCAAGAGAATTTCAACAATTTTGAGAGGGATTTGAAAAGTTTCAATGGGAATGGGAAGAATTGGGACAAAAATTGGAAAATTTTTAAGGGACTTTGAAAAAATTTCAACTGGAATTTTAGCCATTTTTTGACGTGAAATTGTAAACATGTGGACGTGGATTTTGAAAATTCTAGAGAGAATTTTAAAAGCTTCAAGAGAATTTCAACAATTTTGAGAGGGATTTGAAAAGTTTCAATGGGAATGGGAAGAATTGGGACAAAAATTGGGAAATTTTGACGGGACTTTGAAAAAATTTCAACTGGAATTTTAGCCATTTTTTGACGTGAAATTGTAAACATGTGGACATGGATTTTGAAAATTCTAGAGAGAATTTTAAAAGCTTCAAGAGAATTTCAACAATTTTGAGAGGGATTTGAAAAGTTTCAATGGGAATGGGAAGAATTGGGACAAAAATTGGAAAATTTTTAAGGGACTTTGAAAAAATTTCAACTGGAATTTTAGCCATTTTTTGACGTGAAATTGTAAACATGTGGACATGGATTTTGAAAATTCTGGAGAGATTTTTAAAAGCTTCAAGAGAATTTCAACAATTTGGAGAGGGATTTGAAAAGTTTCAATGGGAATGGGAAGAATTGGGACAAAAATTGGAAAATTTTTAAGGGACTTTGAAAAAATTTCCACTGGAATTTTAGCCATTTTTTGACGTGAAATTGTAAACAAGTGGACATGGATTTTGAAAATTCTGGAGAGAATTTTAAAAGCTTCAAGAGAATTTCAACCATTTTGAGAGGGATTTGAAAAGTTTCAATGGGAATGGGAAGAATTGGGACAAAAATTGGAAAATTTTTAAGGGACTTGGAAAAAATTTCAACTGGAATTTTAGCCATTTTTGGACGTGAAATTGTAAACATGTGGACATGGATTTTGAAAATTCTCGAGAGATTTTTAAAAGCTTCAAGAGAATTTCAACCATTTTGAGAGGGATTTGAAAAGTTTCAATGGGAATGGGAAGAATTGGGACAAAAATTGGAAAATTTTTAAGGGACTTTGAAAAAATTTCAACTGGAATTTTAGCCATTTTTTTCGTGAAATTGTAAACATGTGGACATGGATTTTGAAAATTCTAGAGAGAATTTTAAAAGCTTCAAGAGAATTTCAACCATTTTGAGAGGGATTTGAAAAGTTTCAATGGGAATGGGAAGAATTGGGACAAAAATTGGAAAATTTTTAAGGGACTTTGAAAAAATTTCAACTGGAATTTTAGCCATTTTTTGACGTGAAATTGTAAACATGTGGACATGGATTTTGAAAATTCTAGAGAGAATTTTAAAAGCTTCAAGAGAATTTCAACAATTTGGAGAGGGATTTGAAAAGTTTCAATGGGAATGGGAAGAATTGGGACAAAAATTGGAAAATTTTTAAGGGACTTTGAAAAAATTTCCACTGGAATTTTAGCCATTTTTGGACGTGAAATTGTAAACATGTGGACATGGATTTTGAAAATTCTAGAGAGAATTTTAAAAGCTTCAAGAGAATTTCAACAATTTTGAGAGGGATTTGAAAAGTTTCAATGGGAATGGGAAGAATTGGGACAAAAATTGGAAAATTTTTAAGGGACTTTGAAAAAATTTCAAGTGGAATTTTAGCCATTTTTTGACGTGAAATTGTAAACATGTGGACATGGATTTTGAAAATTCTGGAGAGAATTTTAAAAGATTCAAGAGAATTTCAACAATTTTGAGAGGGATTTGAAAAGTTTCAATGGGAATGGGAAGAATTGGGACAAAAATTGGAAAATTTTTAAGGGACTTTGAAAAAATTTCAACTGGAATTTTAGCCATTTTTTGACGTGAAATTGTAAACATGTGGACATGGATTTTGAAAATTCTAGAGAGAATTTTAAAAGCTTCAAGAGAATTTCAACAATTTTGAGAGGGATTTGAAAAGTTTCAATGGGAATGGGAAGAAGTGGGACAAAAATTGGAAAATTTTTAAGGGACTTTGAAAAAATTTCAGCTGGAATTTTAGCCATTTTTGGACGTGAAATTGTAAACATGTGGACATGGATTTTGAAAATTCTAGAGAGAATTTTAAAAGCTTCAAGAGAATTTCAACAATTTTGAGAGGGATTTGAAAAGTTTCAATGGGAATGGGAAGAATTGGGACAAAAATTGGAAAATTTTGAAGGGACTTGGAAAAAATTTCAACTGGAATTTTAGCCATTTTTGGACGTGAAATTGTAAACATGTGGACATGGATTTTGAAAATTCTAGAGAGAATTTTAAAAGCTTCAAGAGAATTTCAACCATTTTGAGAGGGATTTGAAAAGTTTCAATGGGAATGGGAAGAATTGGGACAAAAATTGGAAAATTTTTAAGGGACTTTGAAAAAATTTCAACTGGAATTTTAGCCATTTTTTTCGTGAAATTGTAAACATGTGGACATGGATTTTGAAAATTCTAGAGAGAATTTTAAAAGCTTCAAGAGAATTTCAACCATTTTGAGAGGGATTTGAAAAGTTTCAATGGGAATGGGAAGAATTGGGACAAAAATTGGAAAATTTTTAAGGGACTTTGAAAAAATTTCAACTGGAATTTTAGCCATTTTTTGACGTGAAATTGTAAACATGTGGACATGGATTTTGAAAATTCTAGAGAGAATTTTAAAAGCTTCAAGAGAATTTCAACCATTTTGAGAGGGATTTGAAAAGTTTCAATGGGAATGGGAAGAATTGGGACAAAAATTGGAAAATTTTTAAGGGACTTTGAAAAAATTTCCACTGGAATTTTAGCCATTTTTTGACGTGAAATTGTAAACATGTGGACATGGATTTTGAAAATTCTAGAGAGAATTTTAAAAGCTTCAAGAGAATTTCAACAATTTTGAGAGGGATTTGAAAAGTTTCAATGGGAATGGGAAGAATTGGGACAAAAATTGGAAAATTTTTAAGGGACTTTGAAAAAATTTCAACTGGAATTTTAGCCATTTTTTGACGTGAAATTGTAAACATGTGGACATGGATTTTGAAAATTCTAGAGAGAATTTTAAAAGCTTCAAGAGAATTTCAACCATTTTGAGAGGGATTTGAAAAGTTTCAATGGGAATGGGAAGAATTGGGACAAAAATTGGAAAATTTTGAAGGGACTTTGAAAAAATTTCAACTGGAATTTTAGCCATTTTTTGACGTGAAATTGTAAACATGTGGACATGGATTTTGAAAATTCTGGAGAGAATTTTAAAAGCTTCAAGAGAATTTCAACAATTTTGAGAGGGATTTGAAAAGTTTCAATGGGAATGGGAAGAATTGGGACAAAAATTGGAAAATTTTTCAGGGACTTTGAAAAAATTTCAACTGGAATTTTAGCCATTTTTTGACGTGAAATTGTAAACACATGGAAGTGGATTTTGAAAATTCTAGAGAGAATTTTAAAAGCTTCAAGAGAATTTCAACAATTTTGAGAGGGATTTGAAAAGTTTCAATGGGAATGGGAAGAATTGGGACAAAAATTGGAAAATTTTGAAGGGACTTTGAAAAAATTTCAACTGGAATTTTAGCCATTTTTTGACGTGAAATTGTAAACATGTGGACATGGATTTTGAAAATTCTGGAGAGAATTTTAAAAGCTTCAAGAGAATTTCAACAATTTGGAGAGGGATTTGAAAAGTTTCAATGGGAATGGGAAGAATTGGGACAAAAATTGGAAAATTTTGAAGGGACTTTGAAAAAATTTCAACTGGAATTTTAACATTTTTGACGTGAAATTGTAAACATGTGGACATGGATTTTGAAAATTCTAGAGAGAATTTTAAAAGCTTCAAGAGAATTTCAACAATTTGGAGAGGGATTTGAAAAGTTTCAATGGGAATGGGAAGAATTGGGACAAAAATTGGAAAATTTTTAAGGGACTTTGAAAAAATTTCCACTGGAATTTTAGCCATTTTTTGACGTGAAATTGTAAACCTGTGGACGTGGATTTTGAAAATTCTGGAGAGAATTTTAAAAGCTTCAAGAGAATTTCAACAATTTGGAGAGGGATTTGAAAAGTTTCAATGGGAATGGGAAGAATTGGGACAAAAATTGGAAAATTTTGAAGGGACTTTGAAAAAATTTCAACTGGAATTTTAGCCATTTTTTGACGTGAAATTGTAAACATGTGGACATGGATTTTGAAAATTCTGGAGAGAATTTTAAAAGCTTCAAGAGAATTTCAACAATTTTGAGAGGGATTTGAAAAGTTTCAACGGGAACGGGAAGAATTGGGACAAAAATTGGAACATTTTTAAGGGACTTTGAAAAAATTTCCACTGGAATTTTAGCCATTTTTTGACGTGAAATTGTAAACATGTGGACATGGATTTTGAAAATTCTAGAGAGAATTTTAAAAGCTTCAAGAGAATTTCAACAATTTTGAGAGGGATTTGAAAAGTTTCAATGGGAATGGGAAGAATTGGGACAAAAATTGGAAAATTTTTAAGGGACTTTGAAAAAATTTCAACTGGAATTTTAGCCATTTTTTGACGTGAAATTGTAAACATGTGGACATGGATTTTGAAAATTCTAGAGAGAATTTTAAAAGCTTCAAGAGAATTTCAACAATTTTGAGAGGGATTTGAAAAGTTTCAATGGGAATGGGAAGAAGTGGGACAAAAATTGGAAAATTTTTAAGGGACTTTGAAAAAATTTCAGCTGGAATTTTAACATTTTTGACGTGAAATATAAACATGTGGACATGGATTTTGAAAATTCTAGAGAGAATTTTAAAAGCTTCAAGAGAATTTCAACAATTTTGAGAGGGATTTGAAAAGTTTCAATGGGAATGGGAAGAATTGGGACAAAAATTGGAAAATTTTGAAGGGAGTTTGAAAAAATTTCAACTGGAATTTTAGCCATTTTTTGACGTGAAATTGTAAACATGTGGACATGGATTTTGAAAATTCTGGAGAGAATTTTAAATGCTTCAAGAGAATTTCAACAATTTTGAGAGGGATTTGATAAGTTTCAATGGGAATGGGAAGAATTGGGACAAAAATTGGAAAATTTTTAAGGGACTTTGAAAAAATTTCAACTGGAATTTTAGCCATTTTTTGACGTGAAATTGTAAACATGTGGAAGTGGATTTTGAAAATTCTAGAGAGAATTTTAAAAGCTTCAAGAGAATTTCAACAATTTGGAGAGGGATTTGAAAAGTTTCAATGGGAATGGGAAGAATTGGGACAAAAATTGGAAAATTTTTCAGGGACTTTGAAAAAATTTCAACTGGAATTTTAGCCATTTTTTGACGTGAAATTGTAAACACATGGAAGTGGATTTTGAAAATTCTAGAGAGAATTTTAAAAGCTTCAAGAGAATTTCAACAATTTTGAGAGGGATTTGAAAAGTTTCAATGGGAATGGGAAGAATTGGGACAAAAATTGGAAAATTTTGAAGGGACTTTGAAAAAATTTCAACTGGAATTTTAGCCATTTTTTGACGTGAAATTGTAAACATGTGGACATGGATTTTGAAAATTCTGGAGAGAATTTTAAAAGCTTCAAGAGAATTTCAACAATTTGGAGAGGGATTTGAAAAGTTTCAATGGGAATGGGAAGAATTGGGACAAAAATTGGAAAATTTTGAAGGGACTTTGAAAAAATTTCAACTGGAATTTTAACATTTTTGACGTGAAATTGTAAACATGTGGACATGGATTTTGAAAATTCTAGAGAGAATTTTAAAAGCTTCAAGAGAATTTCAACAATTTGGAGAGGGATTTGAAAAGTTTCAATGGGAATGGGAAGAATTGGGACAAAAATTGGAAAATTTTTAAGGGACTTTGAAAAAATTTCCACTGGAATTTTAGCCATTTTTTGACGTGAAATTGTAAACCTGTGGACGTGGATTTTGAAAATTCTGGAGAGAATTTTAAAAGCTTCAAGAGAATTTCAACAATTTGGAGAGGGATTTGAAAAGTTTCAATGGGAATGGGAAGAATTGGGACAAAAATTGGAAAATTTTGAAGGGACTTTGAAAAAATTTCAACTGGAATTTTAGCCATTTTTTGACGTGAAATTGTAAACATGTGGACATGGATTTTGAAAATCTGGAGAGAATTTTAAAAGCTTCAAGAGAATTTCAACAATTTTGAGAGGGATTTGAAAAGTTTCAACGGGAACGGGAAGAATTGGGACAAAAATTGGAACATTTTTAAGGACTTTGAAAAAATTTCCACTGGAATTTTAGCCATTTTTTGACGTGAAATTGTAAACATGTGGACATGGATTTTGAAAATTCTAGAGAGAATTTTAAAAGCTTCAAGAGAATTCAACAATTTGAGAGGGATTTGAAAAGTTCAATGGGAATGGGAAGAATTGGGACAAAAATTGGAAAATTTTTAAGGGACTTTGAAAAAATTTCAACTGAATTTTAGCCATTTTTTGACGTGAAATTGTAAACATGTGGACATGGATTTTGAAAATTCTAGAGAGAATTTTAAAAGCTTCAAGAGAATTTCAACAATTTTGAGAGGGATTTGAAAGTTTCAATGGGAATGGGAAGAAGTGGGACAAAAATGGAAAATTTTTAAGGGACTTTGAAAAAATTTCAGCTGGAATTTTAACATTTTTGACGTGAAATATAAACATGTGGACATGGATTTTGAAAATTCTAGAGAGAATTTTAAAAGCTTCAAGAGAATTTCAACAATTTTGAGAGGGATTTGAAAGTTTCAATGGGAATGGGAAGAATTGGGACAAAAATTGGAAAATTTTGAAGGGAGTTTGAAAAAAATTTCAACTGGAATTTTAGCCATTTTTTGACGTGAAATTGTAAACATGTGGACATGGATTTTGAAAATTCTGGAGAGAATTTAAATGCTTCAGAGATTTCAACAATTTTGAGAGGATTTGATAAGTTTCAATGGGAATGGGAAGAATTGGGACAAAATTGGAAATTTTTAAGGGACTTTGAAAAAATTTCAACTGGAATTTTAGCCATTTTTTGACGTGAAATTGTAAACATGTGGAAGTGGATTTTGAAAATTCTAGAGAGAATTTTAAAAGCTTCAAGAGAATTTCAACAATTTGGAGAGGGATTTGAAAAGTTTCAATGGGAATGGGAAGAATTGGGACAAAAATTGGAAAATTTTTCAGGGACTTTGAAAAATTTCAACTGGAATTTTAGCCATTTTTTGACGTGAAATTGTAAACATGTGGACATGGATTTTGAAAATTCTAGAGAGAATTTTAAAAGCTTCAAGAGAATTTCAACAATTTGAGAGGGATTTGAAAAGTTTCAATGGGAATGGGAAGAAGTGGGACAAAAATTGGAAAATTTTTAAGGGACTTTGAAAAAATTTCAGCTGGAATTTTAACATTTTTGACGTGAAATTGTAAACATGTGGACATGGATTTTGAAAATTCTAGAGAGAATTTTAAAAGCTTCAAGAGAATTTCAACAATTTTGAGAGGGATTTGAAAAGTTTCAATGGGAATGGGAAGAATTGGGACAAAAATTGAAAATTTTGAAGGGAGTTTGAAAAAATTTCAACTGGAATTTTAGCCATTTTTTGACGTGAAATTGTAAACATGTGGACATGGATTTTGAAAATTCTGGAGAGAATTTTAAATGCTTCAAGAGAATTTCAACAATTTTGAGAGGGATTTGATAAGTTTCAATGGGAATGGGAATGGGAATGGGAAGAATTGGGACAAAAATTGGAAAATTTTTAAGGGACTTTGAAAAAATTTCAACTGGAATTTTAGCCATTTTTTGACGTGAAATTGTAAACATGTGGAAGTGGATTTTGAAAATTCTAGAGAGAATTTTAAAAGCTTCAAGAGAATTTCAACAATTTGGAGAGGGATTTGAAAAGTTTCAATGGGAATGGGAAGAATTGGACAAAAATTGGAAAATTTTTCAGGGACTTTGAAAAAATTTCAACTGGAATTTTAGCCATTTTTTGACGTGAAATTGTAAACATGTGGACATGGATTTTGAAAATTCTAGAGAGAATTTTAAAAGCTTCAAGAGAATTTCAACAATTTTGAGAGGGATTTGAAAAGTTTCAATGGGAATGGGAAGAATTGGGACAAAAATTGGAAAATTTTTAAGGGACTTTGAAAAAATTTCAACTGGAATTTTAACATTTTTGACGTGAAATTGTAAACATGTGGACATGGATTTTGAAAATTCTGGAGAGAATTTTAAAAGCTTCAAGAGAATTTCAACAATTTTGAGAGGGATTTGAAAAGTTTCAATGGGAATGGGAAGAATTGGGACAAAAATTGGAAAATTTTTAAGGGACTTTGAAAAAATTTCCACTGGAATTTTAGCCATTTTTTGACGTGAAATTGTAAACATGTGGACATGGATTTTGAAAATTCTAGAGAGAATTTTAAAAGCTTCAAGAGAATTTCAACAATTTTGAGAGGGATTTGAAAAGTTTCAATGGGAATGGGAAGAATTGGGACAAAAATTGGAAAATTTTTAAGGGAATTTGAAAAAATTTCAACTGGAATTTTAGCCATTTTTTGACGTGAAATTGTAAACATGTGGACGTGGATTTTGAAAATTCTGGAGAGAATTTTAAAAGCTTCAAGAGAATTTCAACAATTTTGAGAGGGATTTGATAAGTTTCAATGGGAATGGGAAGAATTGGGACAAAAATTGGAAAATTTTGAAGGGACTTTGAAAAAATTTCAACTGGAATTTTAGCCATTTTTTGACGTGAAATTGTAAAGATGTGGACATGGATTTTGAAAATTCTAGAGAGAATTTTAAAAGCTTCAAGAGAAATTCAACCATTTTGAGAGGGATTTGAAAAGTTTCAATGGGAATGGGAAGATTTGGGACAAAAATTGGAAAATTTTGAAGGGACTTTGAAAAAATTTCAACTGGAATTTTAGCCATTTTTTGACGTGAAATTGTAAACATGTGGACATGGATTTTGAAAATTCTGGAGAGAATTTTAAAAGCTTCAAGAGAATTTCAACAGTTTTGAGAGGGATTTGAAAAGTTTCAATGGGAATGGGAAGAATTGGGACAAAAATTGGAAAATTTTTAAGGGACTTTGAAAAAATTTCAACTGGAATTTTAGCCATTTTTTGACGTGAAATTGTAAACATGTGGACATGGATTTTGAAAATTCTAGAGAGAATTTTAAAAGCTTCAAGAGAATTTCAACCATTTTGAGAGGGATTTGAAAAGTTTCAATGGGAATGGGAAGAATTGGGACAAAAATTGGAAAATTTTTAAGGGACTTTGAAAAAATTTCAACTGGAATTTTAGCCATTTTTTGACGTGAAATTGTGAACATGTGGACATGGATTTTGAAAATTCTAGAGAGAATTTTAAAAGCTTCAAGAGAAATTCAACAATTTGGAGAGGGATTTGAAAAGTTTCAATGGGAATGGGAAGAATTGGGACAAAAATTGGAAAATTTTTCAGGGACTTTGAAAAAATTTCAACTGGAATTTTAGCCATTTTTTGACGTGAAATTGTAAACATGTGGACATGGATTTTGAAAATTCTAGAGAGAATTTTAAAAGCTTCAAGAGAAATTCAACCATTTTGAGAGGGATTTGAAAAGTTTCAATGGGAATGGGAAGAATTGGGACAAAAATTGGAAAATTTTTAAGGGACTTTGAAAAAATTTCAGCTGGAATTTTAACATTTTTGACGTGAAATTGTAAACATGTGGACATGGATTTTGAAAATTCTGGAGAGAATTTTAAATGCTTCAAGAGAATTTCAACAATTTTGAGAGGGATTTGATAAGTTTCAATGGGAATGGGAAGAATTGGGACAAAAATTGGAAAATTTTGAAGGGACTTTGAAAAAATTTCAACTGGAATTTTAGCCATTTTTTACGTGAAATTGTAAACATGTGGACATGGATTTTGAAAATTCTCGAGAGAATTTTAAAAGCTTCAAGAGAATTTCAACCATTTTGAGAGGGATTTGAAAAGTTTCAATGGGAATGGGAAGAATTGGGACAAAAATTGGAAAATTTTTCAGGGACTTTGAAAAAATTTCAACTGGAATTTTAGCCATTTTTTGACGTGAAATTGTAAACATGTGGACATGGATTTTGAAAATTCTAGAGAGAATTTTAAAAGCTTCAAGAGAAATTCAACCATTTTGAGAGGGATTTGAAAAGTTTCAATGGGAATGGGAAGAATTGGGACAAAAATTGGAAAATTTTTAAGGGACTTTGAAAAAATTTCAACTGGAATTTTAGCCATTTTTTGACGTGAAATTGTAAACATGTGGACATGGATTTTGAAAATTCTAGAGAGAATTTTAAAAGCTTCAAGAGAAATTCAACAATTTGGAGAGGGATTTGAAAAGTTTCAATGGGAATGGGAAGAATTGGGACAAAAATTGGAAAATTTTTAAGGGACTTTGAAAAAATTTCAACTGGAATTTTAGCCATTTTTTGACGTGAAATTGTAAACATGTGGACATGGATTTTGAAAATTCTAGAGAGAATTTTAAAAGCTTCAAGAGAAATTCAACCATTTTGAGAGGGATTTGAAAAGTTTCAATGGGAATGGGAAGAATTGGGACAAAAATTGGAAAATTTTTAAGGGACTTTGAAAAAATTTCAGCTGGAATTTTAACATTTTTGACGTGAAATTGTAAACATGTGGACATGGATTTTGAAAATTCTGGAGAGAATTTTAAATGCTTCAAGAGAATTTCAACAATTTTGAGAGGGATTTGATAAGTTTCAATGGGAATGGGAAGAATTGGGACAAAAATTGGAAAATTTTTCAGGGACTTTGAAAAAATTTCAACTGGAATTTTAGCCATTTTTTGACGTGAAATTGTAAACATGTGGACATGGATTTTGAAAATTCTCGAGAGATTTTTAAAAGCTTCAAGAGAATTTCAACAATTTTGAGAGGGATTTGAAAAGTTTCAATGGGAATGGGAAGAATTGGGACAAAAATTGGAAAATTTTTCAGGGACTTTGAAAAAATTTCAACTGGAATTTTAGCCATTTTTTGACGTGAAATTGTAAACATGTGGACATGGATTTTGAAAATTCTAGAGAGAATTTTAAAAGCTTCAAGAGAAATTCAACCATTTTGAGAGGGATTTGAAAAGTTTCAATGGGAATGGGAAGAATTGGGACAAAAATTGGAAAATTTTTAAGGGACTTTGAAAAATTTCAACTGGAATTTTAGCCATTTTTTGACGTGAAATTGTAAACATGTGGACATGGATTTGAAAATTCTAGAGAGAATTTTAAAAGCTTCAAGAGAATTTCAACCATTTTGAGAGGGATTTGAAAAGTTTCAATGGGAATGGGAAGAATTGGGACAAAAATTGGAAAATTTTTAAGGGACTTTGAAAAAATTTCAACTGGAATTTTAGCCATTTTTTGACGTGAAATTGTAAACATGTGGACATGGATTTTGAAAATTCTAGAGAGAATTTTAAAAGCTTCAAGAGAATTTCAACAATTTTGAGAGGGATTTGAAAAGTTTCAACGGGAACGGGAAGAATTGGGACAAAAATTGGAACATTTTTAAGGGACTTTGAAAAAATTTCCACTGGAATTTTAGCCATTTTTTGACGTGAAATTGTAAACATGTGGACATGGATTTTGAAAATTCTAGAGAGAATTTTAAAAGCTTCAAGAGAATTTCAACAATTTTGAGAGGGATTTGAAAAGTTTCAATGGGAATGGGAAGAATTGGGACAAAAATTGGAAAATTTTTCAGGGACTTTGAAAAAATTTCAACTGGAATTTTAGCCATTTTTTGACGTGAAATTGTAAACATGTGGACATGGATTTTGAAAATTCTAGAGAGAATTTTAAAAGCTTCAAGAGAAATTCAACCATTTTGAGAGGGATTTGAAAAGTTTCAATGGGAATGGGAAGAATTGGGACAAAAATTGGAAAATTTTTAAGGGACTTTGAAAAAATTTCAACTGGAATTTTAGCCATTTTTTGACGTGAAATTGTAAACATGTGGACATGGATTTTGAAAATTCTAGAGAGAATTTTAAAAGCTTCAAGAGAAATTCAACCATTTTGAGAGGGATTTGAAAAGTTTCAATGGGAATGGGAAGAATTGGGACAAAAATTGGAAAATTTTTAAGGGACTTTGAAAAAATTTCAACTGGAATTTTAGCCATTTTTTGACGTGAAATTGTAAACATGTGGACATGGATTTTGAAAATTCTAGAGAGAATTTTAAAAGCTTCAAGAGAAATTCAACCATTTTGAGAGGGATTTGAAAAGTTTCAATGGGAATGGGAAGAATTGGGACAAAAATTGGAAAATTTTTAAGGGACTTTGAAAAAATTTCAGCTGGAATTTTACCATTTTTGACGTGAAATTGTAAACATGTGGACATGGATTTTGAAAATTCTGGAGAGAATTTTAAATGCTTCAAGAGAATTTCAACAATTTTGAGAGGGATTTGATAAGTTTCAATGGGAATGGGAAGAATTGGGACAAAAATTGGAAAATTTTTCAGGGACTTTGAAAAATTTCAACTGGAATTTTAGCCATTTTTTGACGTGAAATTGTAAACATGTGGACATGGATTTTGAAAATTCTCGAGAGATTTTTAAAAGCTTCAAGAGAATTTCAACAATTTTGAGAGGGATTTGAAAAGTTTCAATGGGAATGGGAAGAATTGGGACAAAAATTGGAAAATTTTTCAGGGACTTTGAAAAAATTTCAACTGGAATTTTAGCCATTTTTTGACGTGAAATTGTAAACATGTGGACATGGATTTTGAAAATTCTAGAGAGAATTTTAAAAGCTTCAAGAGAAATTCAACCATTTTGAGAGGGATTTGAAAAGTTTCAATGGGAATGGGAAGAATTGGGACAAAAATTGGAAAATTTTTAAGGGACTTTGAAAAAATTTCAACTGGAATTTTAGCCATTTTTTGACGTGAAATTGTAAACATGTGGACATGGATTTTGAAAATTCTAGAGAGAATTTTAAAAGCTTCAAGAGAATTTCAACCATTTTGAGAGGGATTTGAAAAGTTTCAATGGGAATGGGAAGAATTGGGACAAAAATTGGAAAATTTTTAAGGGACTTTGAAAAAATTTCAACTGGAATTTTAGCCATTTTTTGACGTGAAATTGTAAACATGTGGACATGGATTTTGAAAATTCTAGAGAGAATTTTAAAAGCTTCAAGAGAATTTCAACAATTTTGAGAGGGATTTGAAAAGTTTCAACGGGAACGGGAAGAATTGGGACAAAAATTGGAACATTTTTAAGGGACTTTGAAAAAATTTCCACTGGAATTTTAGCCATTTTTTGACGTGAAATTGTAAACATGTGGACATGGATTTTGAAAATTCTAGAGAGAATTTTAAAAGCTTCAAGAGAATTTCAACAATTTTGAGAGGGATTTGAAAAGTTTCAATGGGAATGGGAAGAATTGGGACAAAAATTGGAAAATTTTTCAGGGACTTTGAAAAAATTTCAACTGGAATTTTAGCCATTTTTTGACGTGAAATTGTAAACATGTGGACATGGATTTTGAAAATTCTAGAGAGAATTTTAAAAGCTTCAAGAGAAATTCAACCATTTTGAGAGGGATTTGAAAAGTTTCAATGGGAATGGGAAGAATTGGGACAAAAATTGGAAAATTTTTAAGGGACTTTGAAAAAATTTCAACTGGAATTTTAGCCATTTTTTGACGTGAAATTGTAAACATGTGGACATGGATTTTGAAAATTCTGGAGAGAATTTTAAAAGCTTCAAGAGAATTTCAACAATTTTGAGAGGGATTTGAAAAGTTTCAATGGGAATGGGAAGAATTGGGACAAAAATTGGAAAATTTTTAAGGGACTTTGAAAAAATTTCAACTGGAATTTTAGCCATTTTTTGACGTGAAATTGTAAACATGTGGACATGGATTTTGAAAATTCTAGAGAGAATTTTAAAAGCTTCAAGAGAATTTCAACCATTTTGAGAGGGATTTGAAAAGTTTCAATGGGAATGGGAAGAATTGGGACAAAAATTGGAAAATTTTGAAGGGACTTTGAAAAAATTTCAACTGGAATTTTAGCCATTTTTTGACGTGAAATTGTAAACATGTGGACATGGATTTTGAAAATTCTAGAGAGAATTTTAAAAGCTTCAAGAGAATTTCAACAATCTTGAGAGGGATTTGAAAAGTTTCAATGGGAATGGGAAGAATTGGGACAAAAATTGGAAAATTTTTAAGGGACTTTGAAAAAATTTCAACTGGAATTTTAGCCATTTTTTGACGTGAAATTGTAAACATGTGGACATGGATTTTGAAAATTCTGGAGAGAATTTTAAAAGCTTCAAGAGAATTTCAACAATTTTGAGAGGGATTTGAAAAGTTTCAATGGGAATGGGAAGAATTGGGACAAAAAAAAATTGGAAATTTTGAAGGGACTTTGAAAAAATTTCAACTGGAATTTTAGCCATTTTTTGACGTGAAATTGTAAACATGTGGACATGGATTTTGAAAATTCTAGAGAGAATTTTAAAAGCTTCAAGAGAATTTCAACAATTTTGAGAGGGATTTGAAAAGTTTCAACGGGAACGGGAAGAATTGGGACAAAAATTGGAACATTTTTAAGGGACTTTGAAAAAATTTCCACTGGAATTTTAGCCATTTTTTGACGTGAAATTGTAAACATGTGGACATGGATTTTGAAAATTCAAGAGAGAATTTTAAAAGCTTCAAGAGAATTTCAACAATTTTGAGAGGGATTTGAAAAGTTTCAATGGGAATGGGAAGAATTGGGACAAAAATTGGAAAATTTTTAAGGGACTTTGAAAAAATTTCAACTGGAATTTTAGCCATTTTTTGACGTGAAATTGTAAACATGTGGACATGGATTTTGAAAATTCTAGAGAGAATTTTAAAAGCTTCAAGAGAAATTCAACCATTTTGAGAGGGATTTGAAAAGTTTCAATGGGAATGGGAAGAATTGGGACAAAAATTGGAAAATTTTTAAGGGACTTTGAAAAAATTTCAACTGGAATTTTAGCCATTTTTTGACGTGAAATTGTAAACATGTGGACATGGATTTTGAAAATTCTGGAGAGAATTTTAAAAGCTTCAAGAGAATTTCAACAATTTGGAGAGGGATTTGAAAAGTTTCAATGGGAATGGGAAGAATTGGGACAAAAATTGGAAAATTTTTCAGGGACTTTGAAAAAATTTCAACTGGAATTTTAGCCATTTTTTGACGTGAAATTGTAAACATGTGGACATGGATTTTGAAAATTCTAGAGAGAATTTTAAAAGCTTCAAGAGAATTTCAACCATTTTGAGAGGGATTTGAAAAGTTTCAATGGGAATGGGAAGAATTGGGACAAAAATTGGAAAATTTTTAAGGGACTTTGAAAAAATTTCAACTGGAATTTTAGCCATTTTTTGACGTGAAATTGTAAACATGTGGACATGGATTTTGAAAATTCTAGAGAGAATTTTAAAAGCTTCAAGAGAATTTCAACAATTTTGAGAGGGATTTGAAAAGTTTCAATGGGAATGGGAAGAATTGGGACAAAAATTGGAAAATTTTTAAGGGACTTTGAAAAAATTTCAGCTGGAATTTTAGCCATTTTTTGACGTGAAATTGTAAACATGTGGACATGGATTTTGAAAATTCTAGAGAGAATTTTAAAAGCTTCAAGAGAATTTCAACAATTTTGAGAGGGATTTGAAAAGTTTCAATGGGAATGGGAAGAATTGGGACAAAAATTGGAAAATTTTTAAGGGACTTTGAAAAAATTTCAACTGGAAGTTTAGCCATTTTTTGACGTGAAATTGTAAACATGTGGACATGGATTTTGAAAATTCTAGAGAGAATTTTAAAAGCTTCAAGAGAATTTCAACCATTTTGAGAGGGATTTGAAAAGTTTCAATGGGAATGGGAAGAATTGGGACAAAAATTGGAAAATTTTTAAGGGACTTTGAAAAAATTTCAACTGGAACTTTAGCCATTTTTTGACGTGAAATTGTAAACATGTGGACATGGATTTTGAAAATTCTAGAGAGAATTTTAAAAGCTTCAAGAGAATTTCAACCATTTTGAGAGGGATTTGAAAAGTTTCAATGGGAATGGGAAGAATTGGGACAAAAATTGGAAAATTTTTAAGGGACTTTGAAAAAATTTCAACTGGAATTTTAGCCATTTTTTGACGTGAAATTGTAAACATGTGGACATGGATTTTGAAAATTCTAGAGAGAATTTTAAAAGCTTCAAGAGAATTTCAACAATTTTGAGAGGGATTTGAAAAGTTTCAATGGGAATGGGAAGAATTGGGACAAAAATTGGAAAATTTTTAAGGGACTTTGAAAAATTTCAACTGGAATTTTAGCCATTTTTTGACGTGAAATTGTAAACATGTGGACATGGATTTTGAAAATTCTAGAGAGAATTTTAAAAGCTTCAAGAGAATTTCAACCATTTTGAGAGGGATTTGAAAAGTTTCAATGGGAATGGGAAGAATTGGGACAAAAATTGGAAAATTTTTAAGGGACTTTGAAAAAATTTCAGCTGGAATTTTAACATTTTTGACGTGAAATTGTAAACATGTGGACATGGATTTTGAAAATTCTGGAGAGAATTTTAAATGCTTCAAGAGAATTTCAACCATTTTGAGAGGGATTTGATAAGTTTCAATGGGAATGGGAAGAATTGGGACAAAAATTGGAAAATTTTGAAGGGACTTTGAAAAAATTTCAACTGGAATTTTAGCCATTTTTTGACGTGAAATTGTAAACATGTGGACATGGATTTTGAAAATTCTAGAGAGAATTTTAAAAGCTTCAAGAGAATTTCAACAATTTGGAGAGGGATTTGAAAAGTTTCAATGGGAATGGGAAGAATTGGGACAAAAATTGGAAAATTTTTCAGGGACTTTGAAAAAATTTCAACTGGAATTTTAGCCATTTTTTGACGTGAAATTGTAAACATGTGGACATGGATTTTGAAAATTCTAGAGAGAATTTTAAAAGCTTCAAGAGAAATTCAACCATTTTGAGAGGGATTTGAAAAGTTTCAATGGGAATGGGAAGAATTGGGACAAAAATTGGAAAATTTTTCAGGGACTTTGAAAAAATTTCAACTGGAATTTTAGCCATTTTTTGACGTGAAATTGTAAACATGTGGACATGGATTTTGAAAATTCTGGAGAGAATTTTAAAAGCTTCAAGAGAATTTCAACAATTTTGAGAGGGATTTGAAAAGTTTCAATGGGAATGGGAAGAATTGGGACAAAAATTGGAAAATTTTTAAGGGACTTTGAAAAAATTTCAACTGGAATTTTAGCCATTTTTTGACGTGAAATTGTAAACATGTGGACATGGATTTTGAAAATTCTAGAGAGAATTTTAAAAGCTTCAAGAGAATTTCAACCATTTTGAGAGGGATTTGAAAAGTTTCAATGGGAATGGGAAGAATTGGGACAAAAATTGGAAAATTTTTAAGGGACTTTGAAAAAATTTCAACTGGAATTTTAGCCATTTTTTGACGTGAAATTGTAAACATGTGGACATGGATTTTGAAAATTCTAGAGAGAATTTTAAAAGCTTCAAGAGAATTTCAACAATTTTGAGAGGGATTTGAAAAGTTTCAATGGGAATGGGAAGAATTGGGACAAAAATTGGAAAATTTTTAAGGGACTTTGAAAAAATTTCAACTGGAATTTTAGCCATTTTTTGACGTGAAATTGTAAACATGTGGACATGGATTTTGAAAATTCTAGAGAGAATTTTAAAAGCTTCAAGAGAATTTCAACCATTTTGAGAGGGATTTGAAAAGTTTCAATGGGAATGGGAAGAATTGGGACAAAAATTGGAAAATTTTTAAGGGACTTTGAAAAAATTTCAGCTGGAATTTTAACATTTTTGACGTGAAATTGTAAACATGTGGACATGGATTTTGAAAATTCTGGAGAGAATTTTAAATGCTTCAAGAGAATTTCAACCATTTTGAGAGGGATTTGATAAGTTTCAATGGGAATGGGAAGAATTGGGACAAAAATTGGAAAATTTTGAAGGGACTTTGAAAAAATTTCAACTGGAATTTTAGCCATTTTTTGACGTGAAATTGTAAACATGTGGACATGGATTTTGAAAATTCTAGAGAGAATTTTAAAAGCTTCAAGAGAAATTCAACCATTTTGAGAGGGATTTGAAAAGTTTCAATGGGAATGGGAAGAATTGGGACAAAAATTGGAAAATTTTTCAGGGACTTTGAAAAAATTTCAACTGGAATTTTAGCCATTTTTTGACGTGAAATTGTAAACATGTGGACATGGATTTTGAAAATTCTGGAGAGAATTTTAAAAGCTTCAAGAGAATTTCAACAATTTTGAGAGGGATTTGAAAAGTTTCAATGGGAATGGGAAGAATTGGGACAAAAATTGGAAAATTTTTAAGGGACTTTGAAAAAATTTCAACTGGAATTTTAGCCATTTTTTGACGTGAAATTGTAAACATGTGGACATGGATTTTGAAAATTCTAGAGAGAATTTTAAAAGCTTCAAGAGAATTTCAACCATTTTGAGAGGGATTTGAAAAGTTTCAATGGGAATGGGAAGAATTGGGACAAAAATTGGAAAATTTTAAGGGACTTTGAAAAAATTTCAACTGGAATTTTAGCCATTTTTTGACGTGAAATTGTAAACATGTGGACATGGATTTTGAAAATTCTAGAGAGAATTTTAAAAGCTTCAAGAGAATTTCAACCATTTTGAGAGGGATTTGAAAAGTTTCAATGGGAATGGGAAGAATTGGGACAAAAATTGGAAAATTTTTAAGGGACTTTGAAAAAATTTCAACTGGAATTTTAGCCATTTTTTTCGTGAAATTGTAAACATGTGGACGTGGATTTTGAAAATTCTAGAGAGAATTTTAAAAGCTTCAGAGAATTTTCAACAATTTTGAGAGGGATTTGAAAAGTTTCAATGGGAATGGGAAGAATTGGGACAAAAATTGGAAAATTTTGAAGGGACTTTGAAAAAATTTCAGCTGGAATTTTAACATTTTTGACGTGAAATTGTAAACATGTGGACATGGATTTTGAAAATTCTGGAGAGAATTTTAAATGCTTCAAGAGAATTTCAACAATTTTGAGAGGGATTTGATAAGTTTCAATGGGAATGGGAAGAATTGGGACAAAAATTGGAAAATTTTGAAGGGACTTTGAAAAAATTTCAACTGGAATTTTAGCCATTTTTTGACGTGAAATTGTAAACATGTGGACATGGATTTTGAAAATTCTAGAGAGAATTTTAAAAGCTTCAAGAGAATTTCAACAATCTTGAGAGGGATTTGAAAAGTTTCAATGGGAATGGGAAGAATTGGGACAAAAATTGGAAAATTTTGAAGGGACTTTGAAAAAATTTCAACTGGAATTTTAGCCATTTTTTGACGTGAAATTGTAAACATGTGGACATGGATTTTGAAAATTCTAGAGAGAATTTTAAAAGCTTCAAGAGAATTTCAACAATTTTGAGAGGGATTTGAAAAGTTTCAACGGGAACGGGAAGAATTGGGACAAAAATTGGAACATTTTTAAGGGACTTTGAAAAAATTTCCACTGGAATTTTAGCCATTTTTTGACGTGAAATTGTAAACATGTGGACATGGATTTTGAAAATTCTGGAGAGAATTTTAAAAGCTTCAAGAGAATTTCAACAATTTTGAGAGGGATTTGAAAAGTTTCAATGGGAATGGGAAGAATTGGGACAAAAATTGGAAAATTTTTAAGGGACTTTGAAAAAATTTCAACTGGAATTTTAGCCATTTTTTGACGTGAAATTGTAAACATGTGGACATGGATTTTGAAAATTCTAGAGAGAATTTTAAAAGCTTCAAGAGAAATTCAACCATTTTGAGAGGGATTTGAAAAGTTTCAATGGGAATGGGAAGAATTGGGACAAAAATTGGAAAATTTTTAAGGGACTTTGAAAAAATTTCAACTGGAATTTTAGCCATTTTTTGACGTGAAATTGTAAACATGTGGACATGGATTTTGAAAATTCTAGAGAGAATTTTAAAAGCTTCAAGAGAATTTCAACCATTTTGAGAGGGATTTGAAAAGTTTCAATGGGAATGGGAAGAATTGGGACAAAAATTGGAAAATTTTTAAGGGACTTTGAAAAAATTTCAACTGGAATTTTAGCCATTTTTTGACGTGAAATTGTAAACATGTGGACATGGATTTTGAAAATTCTAGAGAGAATTTTAAAAGCTTCAAGAGAATTTCAACCATTTTGAGAGGGATTTGAAAAGTTTCAATGGGAATGGGAAGAATTGGGACAAAAATTGGAAAATTTTTAAGGGACTTTGAAAAAATTTCAACTGGAATTTTAGCCATTTTTTTCGTGAAATTGTAAACATGTGGACGTGGATTTTGAAAATTCTAGAGAGAATTTTAAAAGCTTCAAGAGAATTTCAACAATTTTGAGAGGGATTTGAAAAGTTTCAATGGGAATGGGAAGAATTGGGACAAAAATTGGAAAATTTTGAAGGGACTTTGAAAAAATTTCAGCTGGAATTTTAACATTTTTGACGTGAAATTGTAAACATGTGGACATGGATTTTGAAAATTCTGGAGAGAATTTTAAATGCTTCAAGAGAATTTCAACAATTTTGAGAGGGATTTGATAAGTTTCAATGGGAATGGGAAGAATTGGGACAAAAATTGGAAAATTTTGAAGGGACTTTGAAAAAATTTCAACTGGAATTTTAGCCATTTTTTGACGTGAAATTGTAAACATGTGGACATGGATTTTGAAAATTCTAGAGAGAATTTTAAAAGCTTCAAGAGAATTTCAACAATCTTGAGAGGGATTTGAAAAGTTTCAATGGGAATGGGAAGAATTGGGACAAAAATTGGAAAATTTTGAAGGGACTTTGAAAAAATTTCAACTGGAATTTTAGCCATTTTTTGACGTGAAATTGTAAACATGTGGACATGGATTTTGAAAATTCTAGAGAGAATTTTAAAAGCTTCAAGAGAATTTCAACAATTTTGAGAGGGATTTGAAAAGTTTCAACGGGAACGGGAAGAATTGGGACAAAAATTGGAACATTTTTAAGGGACTTTGAAAAAATTTCCACTGGAATTTTAGCCATTTTTTGACGTGAAATTGTAAACATGTGGACATGGATTTTGAAAATTCTGGAGAGAATTTTAAAAGCTTCAAGAGAATTTCAACAATTTTGAGAGGGATTTGAAAAGTTTCAATGGGAATGGGAAGAATTGGGACAAAAATTGGAAAATTTTTAAGGGACTTTGAAAAAATTTCAACTGGAATTTTAGCCATTTTTTGACGTGAAATTGTAAACATGTGGACATGGATTTTGAAAATTCTAGAGAGAATTTTAAAAGCTTCAAGAGAAATTCAACCATTTTGAGAGGGATTTGAAAAGTTTCAATGGGAATGGGAAGAATTGGGACAAAAATTGGAAAATTTTTAAGGGACTTTGAAAAAATTTCAACTGGAATTTTAGCCATTTTTTGACGTGAAATTGTAAACATGTGGACATGGATTTTGAAAATTCTGGAGAGAATTTTAAAAGCTTCAAGAGAATTTCAACAATTTGGAGAGGGATTTGAAAAGTTTCAATGGGAATGGGAAGAATTGGGACAAAAATTGGAAAATTTTTAAGGGACTTTGAAAAAATTTCAACTGGAATTTTAGCCATTTTTTGACGTGAAATTGTAAACACATGGAAGTGGATTTTGAAAATTCTAGAGAGAATTTTAAAAGCTTCAAGAGAATTTCAACCATTTTGAGAGGGATTTGAAAAGTTTCAATGGGAATGGGAAGAATTGGGACAAAAATTGGAAAATTTTTAAGGGACTTTGAAAAAATTTCAACTGGAATTTTAGCCATTTTTTGACGTGAAATTGTAAACATGTGGACATGGATTTTGAAAATTCTAGAGAGAATTTTAAAAGCTTCAAGAGAATTTCAACAATTTTGAGAGGGATTTGAAAAGTTTCAATGGGAATGGGAAGAATTGGGACAAAAATTGGAAAATTTTTAAGGGACTTTGAAAAAATTTCAGCTGGAATTTTAGCCATTTTTTGACGTGAAATTGTAAACATGTGGACATGGATTTTGAAAATTCTGGAGAGAATTTTAAAAGCTTCAAGAGAATTTCAACAATTTTGAGAGGGATTTGAAAAGTTTCAATGGGAATGGGAAGAATTGGGACAAAAATTGGAAAATTTTTAAGGGACTTTGAAAAAATTTCAACTGGAAGTTTAGCCATTTTTTGACGTGAAATTGTAAACATGTGGACATGGATTTTGAAAATTCTAGAGAGAATTTTAAAAGCTTCAAGAGAATTTCAACCATTTTGAGAGGGATTTGAAAAGTTTCAATGGGAATGGGAAGAATTGGGACAAAAATTGGAAAATTTTTAAGGGACTTTGAAAAAATTTCAACTGGAACTTTAGCCATTTTTTGACGTGAAATTGTAAACATGTGGACATGGATTTTGAAAATTCTAGAGAGAATTTTAAAAGCTTCAAGAGAATTTCAACAATTTTGAGAGGGATTTGAAAAGTTTCAATGGGAATGGGAAGAATTGGGACAAAAATTGGAAAATTTTTAAGGGACTTTGAAAAAATTTCAGCTGGAATTTTAGCCATTTTTTGACGTGAAATTGTAAACATGTGGACATGGATTTTGAAAATTCTGGAGAGAATTTTAAAAGCTTCAAGAGAATTTCAACAATTTTGAGAGGGATTTGAAAAGTTTCAATGGGAATGGGAAGAATTGGGACAAAAATTGGAAAATTTTTAAGGGACTTTGAAAAAATTTCAACTGGAAGTTTAGCCATTTTTTGACGTGAAATTGTAAACATGTGGACATGGATTTTGAAAAT
>NW_028114995.1:0-29215 GCF_964273445.1 Streptopelia decaocto
CCTGGAGCCGCCGCCCAAGGTCACGTGTGGTGAGTTTGGGGCAAAACCCCCGAGTTCGGGGCAAAACCCGCCGGGTTTCTGGCCGTTTCCCCCAGATTCCCCCTGGAGGGGCGGAGCGCTGATAGGCGGGGAGAATGGCAAGTGATGTGCGTAGGCAGCCAATCAGGTTGCCGGAGGGGCGGGCGTTGAGGTGTCCGTACTGCGCATGCCCAAAGTGCGCAGTCCTCAGTCAGGTCCGACGTGAGGCGGGCACCTGGGCGCGGACCGCGGAAGGCGCATCCAATAGGAGCACGGCGCGGTGGGGTGGAAAGCAGCCAATCAGAGCGCGCCGACTCAATCCCGTTTGAACAGCTGCCTGCCTGGCCAACGCTTCCGTGGTGTCTCGGGGCGGGTAGCGGGAGTTAACGGGGAAACGGGGGTCGGGGCGAGGGAGGGGAGGCTGTGGAGCGCTCGTTTTGGCCTCTCCGTCCCGTTTGCCTCGCTCTCCCTCTCTCTGTGTCACCTCGTCTGGCTCCCTGTCACTGTCTTTCTCTGATAAGCTGACCTGCTCTTTGCCGTCCCTTTTTGTGGAATCACAGGCTCATTCTGCTTGGAAAAGACACGTGCATTTTTAAATTTGGGGTTGACTTCTAGGGGTTTTTTTCCCCGTTAGTGTAAATCGATGGCCCGTTGTCCTGCGGCTCAATCCCCGTTCTGTTCCGTGGAGTCTTCAATTTAGGATGTTCAGGTAAGAAAGTTTGTCCTTCCAGAAAAGGAGCAGTCATTGGTAGGACTGAGAGAGGCTTTGAAGTGCACGATCAGAATTGAAGCCAGATTGCACTTGCCGTTGCTGCTGTCCGTCTTGTCTCTCACTGGTTTCCCCACGGCTCCCTAGTGTTTGGGAGCGGTGAGCGGGCGGGTTAGGATCCAGAGCGGACCAATCAGATGGCGCGGGAGGGCTGGAGGGCTGGAGGGACGGAGCGCTGGTTGGCTGCCTGGGCACGTCAGTTGCCACTCTGTCCGCCTATCAGATTGCCAGAGGGGCGGGCGTTGAGGGCTCCGTACTGCGCATGCCCCAAAGAGCGAGCGCTGATAGGCGGAGAACATGGTGATTGGCGTGCAGCCGGCAGCCAATGATGTTGCCGAAGAGGCGGGCGTTGCGGTCTCCCTACTGCGCATGCCCCAATAGCGAGCGCTGATAGGCGGCGAGAGAGGTGATTGACGTGTCCTAGGCAGCGAACCGGGACGCGGCAAGGGGCGGGTGCTGCGGTATCCCTACTGCGCATGTCCAAACCGCGAGCGCCTCGGTTGCGGGGGGGTAACCGGGAGCGAACGGGAACGGGGGTCGGGGCTGCTGCGGAGCGCTCGCTGCGGCCGGCGGGGTCGGTGCCCGCGGAGCCCGGCGGGAGAGCGGGAGAGCGCGAGGGGAACGGAGCGGCGAGAGACGCGGCAGGTGAGTGCGGCCACGGGGACCGTGCCGTTGGAACGGGGGGAGCGGGATGGGCTCCGTTTCCCCCCCGCCCTTACGGCCGAGCTGGCGAAGCTGGTGGGCGGCGTGCGAGCCCGAGGGCAGGTGCGCTGAAGGCTTGCGGTCTGGAGCCGCGTCTCCCTCCGGCGCAGCGCCCGTGCCCGGTCCGGCAGTCCCTCCGGGAGCGGCGCAGCCCCCGTTAGTGGGGGCGCGTTTAAAAGCGGAGCTGAGGCGCGGTTGCAGGCTCGGTGGTGGGGCGCCGCTTCGGTCTGATGTTGATGCTAGTCATTTTGACTTACATTATGCTACAGTGTTCTGTTTGGCACTGCTAGTGGGTAACAAATAATTGTGCTGTACCACAGCACGAGATGATAATATTTTGTAGATTTATACTGCCACAGAATTTGCAAGTGTATTGAAAAGGGGGGAATTCAAGAGAAGCTGCCAAGTTAGTGTATGCTGCCATGAAGTTATAGAACTCATACCCTCGTTAACCAGTTGATGTGAGGGAAATGCTTTCTGACCCCCTGCACGCTGAGGGGATATTTTTTACCTTTTAGATCCTTCTGCATGACAAGGGGGAAACAGAAGATTAAATAACACGTTGTTTAGAAGCAGAGTGCTTAGTTTCTATTTAACTAGTAGGTGTATTGTCAGCGTATTGGCCAGCGTGCCGCAGAGGAGCAGGAGGCGCCAGCCGGCCGGGGGCAGATGCCGGGTGCGTCCCCAGCTCGCCAGAGCTCCCCCTGAGCCTCCTCCCGCGGCCCCGCTCGCCCCGTGCAGCCGCCCCCAGCCGCGGCAGCTCCTGCGAACCCGTCCCGTGTTCCCGGGCCGCTCCCGAGCCCCACGGTGAAGGCGGCAGGCCGGCCCTCGGCACCTCTCCGGTGGCCCGTGCGGAAGGAGCAGGCTCAGGCAGGGGTGAGCTACGGTGCTAACGGCCGCTGCTTCTTCTTTCCCGCTCCCAGAGGCCACGCTGAGGATGCGGCCGTTCGCTGCCACCCCGGGGATGCCGTCGGCTGCGCCCGCCTCGGGCTGGCGAGGCTCGTCTGGCAGCGCGGCGGGAAAAGGGACGGGTGCTGCCGCGGCTGGAGCCGGAGAGGTAAAGAGGAAGAAGTGCGGGTCCGTCGGCCCGACGTCTGCTTCCTGCGGCGGGCAAGAGAGGGAGCCCCTCTCTCCGGGTGGCGAAGGGTCCCTCTGCGTGGCGTGCAGCGGGCCAGGCCGTCAACGTGCGCGGCAGGTCCGTGCGCGTATCCCGGAGCGGGACGGCTGCGTGGCGAGCGAGCCAGCGAGGCTCCGTGTCCCCGAAGCCTCGTCTCGTAGCAGCCCTGACACCCCACCGTGTTCTCCTAGGCTGAGGACGGCCGAGCGCCCCGAGGGAGGAGAGGAGGGGACAGGAGCGTCTGAGCTGTTAGAAGCCTCCTGGCAGCCACCGAAAGCGAGAGCCGCTGTGAGTCCCTGGCCCTCGGGCCTCGTCCCCGGCTTCTGTGTCCTGGTGCCTCCCTGCCCCTCCGTCTCCTTTTTCCCCACGCTTTCTCTGGCCCGTTCTTGTCCCCGCTGTTCTCTTGTCCCCGTGGCGCTCTCGTGTGCGTCCGTCCCCCCGCTGCGCTCTCGTGTGTGTCCGTCCCCCCGCTGCGCTCTCGTGTCCGTGTGTCCGTCCCCGCTGCGCTCTCGTGTCCATCCCCCCGCTGCGCTCTCGTGTGTGTCCGTCCCCCCGCTGCGCTCTCGTCTGTGTGTCCCCGCGCTGTTCTCTTCCTCTCTGTGTCTGTACGTGCTGCTCTGTCCCCCGACCTTCCTGTCTTTCTCTTTCCTTCCTCCCTCCCTTCGTCTTCTCTCTCTGTGCCTTTGTCGTGCTCAGCGTTGCTGGCGTTCTTCATTCTGTACGGCACTGTTCCTGTCCTCGTTCCTGTTCTGAGCCTTCGTGCTGCCCCCCGCCCCGTTTTTCTCTTTTTTTGTTGTTTTTTGCCTGCCCTCCGTCTCTCGGCGGGGCTCCTCATTCCTCCCTTTCTTCCTCCAGCCCCCTGTGCTCCCCGCGGTCTCTCTCGCTCTGCCATCGGTTTTGCCTGTTGCTCTCCCTCTTGCTTCCCGTTGATAGGAGGAACAAAAATCTTTTAGAAAGCCCTCGGCATAAGGTAGCAAGACCAGGCCTAACGTAACAGAAACCGAACAGAGAAAAACTGGCTCTACAGGGACTGGAGGTGGGGCAAAGCGGGATGTCCTTGGCTCGCAGGCTGGGAAAATGGAACGTTCCACTGAATGGAGAAGGAGCTACTTGAGTAGCAGCACAAAATGAGAGTGGGCGTGCTCAAGAAATGAGGTCGAGAAGCCGACACCGGGGCGGGGGGGCACCGGGGACCGCTGGAGACCCTTGGTGGACACGCTGGCACACCAAGGATGGACTGCCAGCGAAGGGTGGGGTTATGGAAAGAGCTTCCGTCTAATGCATTAACTAAGCGCTGGGAGCAAATGAATATCCAATAGGTAGATGGAATAAATACCAAGAAGCGTGAGTCACGTGCACGCTCGATTACAGGGGCGATCCTTGAGCGTGCGGTGCGCTGTATTGAAATTGCCTGCCGTTTAACACTTTCAGAACAGTGTTCAAGAGTCTTTTTTGCCGACGTTTTGGTATCTCCCCGCGTCCCGTGGTTTCTCGCTGCGTCCCCGTGTCCCGCTCCCTGCCCGTGGCCGCGTTCCTCTCTGTCCCATTGACCGTGCCGGGCTTTTTTCCTCCGTCTCCGCCCCGCCGCGCCGATTTGTTTCTTCCTCTGCCCTGTTCCTCGGTGCTCTTCCGGCCTCTTTTCCTCTGTCCCCCCCGCTGCTGTGTTCTCTGCCTTGTTTTTTCAGATCCCTGTCCCTGTTTTCTCTTCTCGCTTGTGAAGAGAAGCTGCCAGGGGGCAGAGACGCTGTGTGACCCGCGGGGTTCGCAGTCAGGTCTCCGCGTGTCAGCGTCCGTCCCCCCGACGGGGGTCAGGTCCCCGTTTGTGTGCAAACAACATCCCTCCCTCGGTGCCTCCTTAGAACGTTTAATGACGTAAATATTGCTACTGCTAACGTTGTCGGTGCGGCTTCTTTCCTCAGCGGATCCGTCCTGCAGTCGGTGGCCCACGAATGCTTGGCAACAGCAGGAGCGGATTGAAAGGACCGGCCGCTGGAGGATGCCGAAGACTCCCGGGTCACCGATGGAAGCAGCTTTGCGTAAAGCAAGGGGTACGTGAAGGCGGGCGTGCGGGGACGGCTGCCCAGCAGGTAATGGGAGCTGAACCTTTACCTCCAGGGACTTCTGCCCAGAAAGCTGAAGAACTTGCTCTCCCGCGAGAGAGCGAAGGGGGGTATCGATATTGGCCGGCACGAACAGCTCCCTGCTCAGGCTGGCCAGCAGCATTGCCGTGCCGGGGGGCAGCTGCCGGCCTGCGGGCCGGGGGCTGCGGCTGTTTGGGGCGCTGCCCCCGCTTTGTTTTCCTAGGGGAGCCCCCCACTTTTGGGGGGTGGTGGTACGTGCACGTGTAAATGACACGATGTTCCCAGCTGCTTTGTTCTCTGCCTTGTTTTTGCAGGTGCCTGTCCCTGTGTTCTCTTCTCGCTTTTGAAGAGAAGCTGCCAAGTTAACGTATGCTGCGATGAAGTTATAGAAGATGTAGCCCTCATGAACCGGTTGACGTGAGGGAAACGCTTTCTGAGCGCCTGCACGGTGAGGGGACATTTTTCGCCTTTTAGATCCTTCTGCATGAGAGGAGGGAGACGGAAGGTCAAGTAACACGTTGTTTAGAAGCTGAGAGCTTAGTTTATATTTAACTAATAATTAACAGATGTGTTGTCAGCGAGAAACCAAACGGTTATAACCGACCTCATCCAATGCAGCACAGCACGCGGCTCAGCAGCGCCGCTGACTCTGCCGCCCCGGTTCTTTCCCCGTGTCGGGCGGCGAGGCGGCCGGAGGACCCGCTTTTCCTTTTCCAGGTTCAGAGCCCGTGCCTCATCTGGTTATATCTGTAAACATTCAACATCTTAGCACGAATCACAGCTGCATTTTTGACAGTTCCCCCGTTTTCTTTTTATCCTCTTGATTCGTGCTTTGGCCTCAACGTTAGCTAGTACTTGCCTAGCGGCGGCCAGGTCCAGTTTGGTGTTATCTTTGAAAATCATCAATTTATACCCTGTTCCTTTTGTTGCCATTTCAGGATCTATAGGCACGGCTGAGATTTGCATGGCCTGGAGTACTGAATGTATTAACCGAATAACGCACGGGTTCATACACGGTACAAACAGCTCCCCCAAAGAAGTGATCCCACCAATGGCCGGTAAGTATAGAATTCCATTTCTGTACTGGGACATGCGCAACTCGTTTTATCTCCTCTGCTGTTTTCATGATAGCTTCCCCATTACCATCTATTTCTAAACAACACTCAGAAGTATTCCATTTCCCACAGACACCCCCTTCTTCAGCTAAAAGATAATCTAAGGCTACCCGATTTTGGTAACTGCAGCCCTGGTCTGAGACAATTGTCTCGCTATGAGATTCAGTGCCTCAGCTGTCCGGTTGCTTCTTATTTCAACCACTGCTTGCAACCGGATAATTCGGTTTAGCGTGTATATTGGGGTACGGTATCCCCAGCTTCCATCTTGGGCCCAGGTGGCTGGATCATAGTATTCAATTATCCTTTTCGCAGGCCATTCATCATCTCTCCAAGTTTGCGTTCCTCCTCTGGGGACATTTGTTAAACCCCTCTTCTCTCCGTTTAAAGTTTCGTACAGAGGTTTCCCCAGATGACTCCCTTTTTCCTTTGGGAAAAGGAAAAATGCTGGTTGAATTATCCCTATTGTACAAGACCCTCTCCATTTAGGCATTAACTCATTCTAAGCTCTGTTCCCACATATCCAAAATAATCCATCGGGGGCTTTCTGTGGTTCATTGACATCGGTAGAGGCAGGATTCTGCCAAGATCTCCTTAAATCCCCCATTTCCTCCAAGGGGTTTGCTTTGCTTCGATTCTTCCAGCATATCGTTTCATTTCCCAGGCTACAATTTCGAGACCAATATCCATCAGGTGGACCTGGCCACCGGGTGGGAGGAATAGAGGTATTTGATGAATTTGCCCGTAACGCTGACTTACAAGGGGTTTGTCCAGCGTATTCAGTGAAATCCAGTTTACCATCATCCCTTGACAGGCGTATCTGCCCTATTATTAAGTGACTTAATACCCATCCTTCTGGTCTTTTTTCTGGAGTTACGTGAGTTCTGTTCCATCCCAGTAATCCTTCTGGGCTTATGCTCTCTCCTCTCCAAGGCCACCGTTCTGCCGTTGGAGACCCCCCACATATCCAGCATGATGTGACGTTTAATTCCCGGGCTATCCTTTCCATAAGGTCTATAAACAGGTTTTTCCCTACTGTTGGTAATTGTAATCCCTTGTCTTTTTTCCTTATTTCTTCATACCGATCGCTATTTTTCGGTACCAGTTTCTGTTTCTCTTGCCTTCTTCTCAATTCCTCGGTGGCACTCTTAACTAACTCCTCCTTATACTGATCTTGCGCCCCCCCTCCATGTCGAGGGTTAAGATTGCGGGGTGACAGTAAAACCCTGGCAGATGTATTGTTAACCCCCTCTCCCCCCACTTCCCCCTTTTTGCCCCTCCCTCTCCCCCTTCCACTCAGGACAGGCGATCGGGAGGGAAAGAAGGACAGAGAGAAGAGAGTTGGAAAAATTAAAGATGTTTTACTAATGCTACTAATAAGAATAGAGAAAATAATACAAAATATACAAAACCAATCTTGAAAGTCTCAGCAACTGCACGGCCGGCACCCAAAGTCCTGGACTGGACTCTGCAGCCAACCGGAGCTGGATTCAGTCTCTCACTGGCCTCAGTTCTCAGGGATGAGTAGCAAGATCCTTTCCTAATGTCGCCATAAGGAAAAAGGGGCGAGATCCTCGTGGTCTCCCACTTTTATATGAAGTATTCACGTGAATGGAATGTTATACACAGTTGGTCAGTTTCTTGGTCCCTTGTTTCTCGTCGCGCTTCTCGCGAGATGTCCATCCGTGCTTATCAATAAGTTTGCATTCCATTGCTAGGTTTACCAAAACATGGGTCTCGTTCTCCAGGAAAGTGTAGTTAATATGAAGCTTTAGCTGACAGGCAAAATTCACTGAAAGAGAAACTTGTTTTTAACAAAACCAGGACACTCCATCTGAACAGCCGCACATAGCAGCTTGTGTAAAACAGATGCTCTGTTCTCCCCTAGGGCAGGAGACAGAGCCCACACCGAGTCCACCTTTCCCTAGGTGAGTTGCTACCCATAACTTCTGCCCTTGGATTTCACATTTTTCCAATTTTGTTCTGTCATAACACCCAGAATTAACATGAGTGTGCTAACTGAGAACATCCTGTGTCAGTCGTCCTATTCTCACGCGCTCATAGCATTTGGTACAGGGTTGGCCAGGCTAAGTTGGGAACAGTAAGTCCCCACTCCTAGCAAGAGGATCAGGTCCAGGTTTCTACACCCTCTGCCTCTCTGGCCGACCAGGTTGCAGCCGCAGCCGAGTTCGTCATCTTCTCGGCAGCAAGGGCGGCGCGGAGTCGAGGACGTTCTCAGCGCGCCCCAGGGATTTCTCTGGAGGTGGCTCTGGTATGTACGTATGTGAATGGCATTTTAAAGTAATGAGCTGCCCGCTGGGGCTGTTTTCCTTTTCTACCTTTTTTTTTGGAGTGAATCAATGGGGGGACTCGGGGGGTGACGATGATGTTACCGGAGGAGCAGGCCAGCGAGAGATGGGGGCTCACAGCCCCAAAATGCCTGAAGAATCAGGGTGTTCAGTGGCACTGTGGGGAGGAGAGATTTCTCCCTGTCCGCTGCAGGGAAAACAGAACAATCCCCCATCAAAGCTGTCCTAGAGAAATACTTGCTGTTTGTCATTCAGGCTCTAGAACGGCCCGGTGTCCTGTTAAAGGTTGTGGTGGTGCGGGTCAGGGATCCCCAGGCTGTGCCGGGACCACAGGACGGCTGCTGGTGGAACCAAAGTCCAGGACAACTTCTCAGAGGTAAGAACCTTTCGATTTGTTCTCCTCAGGGCACGTCCCTTTGCCTCTGGCCCCCTCACAAGCTTACTCGCCTAATGTCACCATAAGCAGAAGGGACGAAAAAGGACAAAGAGGACGAGATCCTCACGATCTCCCACTTTTATATGAAGTATTCACGTGAATGGGATGTTATACACAGCTGGTCAGTTTCTCGGTCACCTGTTTCTTGTTGCCCCTCTTGCAAGATGTGAATGTGTCCTTAGCAACAAGTTAGCATTCCAGTGCTCTGTTTACCACAACACGTGTCTGGTTGTCCAGGAAAATGCAGCTGATATGAAGCTTTAGCTGACAGGCAAATTCACTAAAAGAGAAACTTGTGTTGTAACAAAACCAGCACAGCCCCCCACCGCCAGGGGCATGTTGTTTTCCCCCAGGAGTTCAGAGGGGGGGGACCCAGGAGTTCAGAGGGGGGGGACCCAGGAGTTCAGAGGGGGGGGACCCAGGAGTTCAGGACGGGACCCAGGAGTTCAGGAGGGACCCAGGAGTTCTGGGGGGACAGAAATGCCATTTGTGCCGCGGCGGGTCTCAGTGTCGCCGTCCTGTGAGCTCCAGCTGCCTGCGCCCCCAACTCCGGCTGCCTGCGCCCCCCCAGCTCCGGCTGCCTGCGCCCCCCAACTCTGGCTGACTGCGCCCCCCAACTCCGGCTGCCTGCGCCCCCCAGCTCCGGCTGCCTGCGCCCCCAGCTCCGGCTGCCTGCGCCCCCCCCAACTCCGGCTGGCTGCGCCCCCCCAGCTCCGGCTGCCTGCGCCCCCCAACTCCGGCTGCCTGCGCCCCCCCCAACTCCGGCTGGCTGCGCCCCCCCCAGCTCCGGCTGCCTGCCCCCCCCAGCTCCGGCTGCCTGCCCCCCCCAGCTCCGGCTGACCGCGCCCCCCCCAACTCCGGCTGACCGCGCCCCCCCCAACTCCGGCTGACCGCGCCCCCCAGCTCCGGCTGACCGCGCCCCCCAACTCCGGCTGGCTGCACCCCCCCAGCTCCGGCTGCCTGCGCCCCCCCAGCTCCGGCTGCCTGCGCCCCCCCAGCTCCGGCTGACCGCGCCCCCCCCCAACTCCAGCTGACTGCGCCCCCCAACTCCGGCTGGCTGCACCCCCCCAGCTCCGGCTGCCTGCGCCCCCCAGCTCCGGCTGCCTGCGCCCCCCCAGCTCCGGCTGCCTGCGCCCCCCCAGCTCCGGCTGACCGCGCCCCCCCCCAACTCCAGCTGACTGCGCCCCCCAGCTCCGGCTGACCGCACCCCCCCCCAACGCCGGCTGACCGCGCCCCCCCCAACTCCAGCTGACTGCGCCTCCACTGCACACCATGGCGGGGACGGGAGGGGGGATCACAAGGGTCTATGGGGCGGTGTGGGGGTCAGGGCGCCTGTGAGGTCAACGGGGCTGTTGTGGGGTGAAACACCCCTGAAGAGGCTGAACACCCTGCAGGTGAGTGAATCACACGCTGACGCACAGTGACCCACAGTGCTCCATAGCACCTCCATTCTGCCCTATAGATCCACAACACTGCCCCACAGCACCCTATAGCTCCTGTACTCTGCCCCATACATCCACAGTAGTGCCCCCCAGCACCATATAGCTCCTGTACTCTGCCCTATAGATGCCCAGTAGTGCCCCCCAGCACCATATAGCTCCTGTACTCTGCCCCATACATCCACAGTAGTGCCCCCCATCACCCCATGGCTCCTGCACTCTGCCCTATAGATGCCCAGTACTGCCCCACAGCACCATATAGCTCCTGTACTCTGCCCCATACATGCACAGCAGTGCCCCCCAGCACCCCATGGCTCCTGTACTCTGCCCCATAGATGCCCAGTACTGCCCCACAGCACCATATAGCTCCTGTACTCTGCCCCATACGTCCACAGTAGTGCCCCCCAGCACCTTATAGCTCCTGTACTCTGCCCTATACATCCACAGTAGTGCCCCCCAGCACCCCATGGCTCCTGCACTCTGCCCTATAGATGCCCAGTACTGCCCCACAGCACCATATAGCTCCTGTAGCCTGCCCTGTACATCCACAGTAGTGCCCCCCAGCACCCCGTGGCTCCTGCGCTCTGCCCTGTAGATGCCCAGTACTGCCGCACAGCACCTTATAGCTCCTGTGCTCTGCCCCATACATCCACAGTAGTGCCCCCCAGCACCATATAGCTCCTGTACTCTGCCCCATACATCCACAGTACTGCCCCCCAGCACCATATAGCTCCTGTACTCTGCCCCATACATCCACAGTAGTGCTCTCCAGCACCCCATGGCTCCTGCACTCTGCCCTATAGATGCCCAGTAGTGCCCCCCAGCACCATATAGCTCCTGTACTCTGCCCCATAGATGCCCAGTACTGCCCCCTAGCACCATGTAGCTCCTGTACTCTGCCCCATAGATGCCCAGTAGTGCCCCACAGCACCATATAGCTCCTGCACTCTGCCCTATAGATGCCCAGTAGTGCCCCCCAGCACCATATAGCTCCTGTACTCTGCCCCATACATCCACAGTAGTGCCCCCCACCACCCCATGGCTCCTGCACTCTGCCCTGTAGATGCCCAGTACTGCCCCCCAGTACCATATAGCTCCTGTACTCTGCCCTGTAGATGCCCAGTAGTGCCCCACAGCACCATATAGCTCCTGTACTCTGCCCCATAGATGTCCAGTAGTGCCCCCCAGCACCGTATAGGTCCTGTACTCTGCCCCATACATCTACACTAGTGCCCCCCAGCACCCCATGGCTCCTGTACTCTGCCCCATAGTTGCCCAGTAGTGCCCCCCAGCACCATATAGGTCCTGTACTCTGCCCCATACATCGACAGTAGTGCCCCCCCGGCACATCATGGCTCTTGCACTGTGCCCCATAGATGCCCAGTACTGCCCCCCATCACCATATAGCTCCTGTACTCTGCCCCATGCACCCACAGTAGTGCCCCCCAGCACCCCATGGCTCCTGCACTCTGTCCTAAAGATCCCCAGTACTGCCCCCTAGCACCATATAGCTCCTGTACTCTGCCCCATAGATGCCCAGTACTGCCCCACAGCACCATATAGCTCCTGTACTCTGCCCCATACGTCCACAGTAGTGCCCCCCAGCACCATATAGCTCCTGTACTCTGCCCTATACATCCACAGTAGTGCCCCCCAGCACCCCATGGCTCCTGCACTCTGCGCTATAGATGCCCAGTACTGCCCCACAGCACCATATAGCTCCTGTACTCTGCCCCATACATCCACAGTAGTGCCTGCCAGCACCCCGTGGCTCCTGCGCTCTGCCCTGTAGATGCCCAGTACTGCCGCACAGCACCTTATAGCTCCTGTGCTCTGCCCCATACATCCACAGTACTGCCCCCCAGTACCATATAGCTCCTGTACTTTGCCCCATACATCCACAGTAGTGCTCCCCAGCACCCCATGGCTCCTGCACTCTGCCCTATAGATGCCCAGTAGTGCCCCCCAGCACCATATTGCCTCTGTACTCTGCCCCATACATCCACAGTAGTGCCCCCCAGCACCCCATGGCTCCTGCACTCTGCCCTATAGATGCCCAGTAGTGCCCCACAGCACCATATATCTCCCGTGCTCTGCCCCATACATCCACAGTAGTGCCCCCCAGCACCCCATGGCTCCTGCACTCTGCCCTGTAGATGCCCAGTACTGCCCCCCAGCACCATATAGCTCCTGTACTCTGCCCCATATATCCACAGTACTGCCCTCCAGCACCACATAGCTCCTGTACTCTGCCCCATAGATGTCCAGTAGTGCCCCCTAGCACCATATAGCTCCTGTACTCTGCCCCATACATCCACACTAGTGCCCCCCAGCACAATATAGGTCCTGTACTCTGCCCCATAGATGCCCAGTAGTGCCCCCCAGCACCATATAGCTCCTGTACTCTGCCCCATACATCCACAGTAGTGCCCCCCGGCACATCATGGCTCTTGCACTCTGCCCCATAGATGCCCAGTAGTGCCCCCCAGCACCCCATGGCTCCTGCACTCTGCCCTAAAGATCCCCAGTACTGCCCCCTAGCACCATATAGCTCCTGTACTCTGCCCCATACATCCACAGTAGTGCCCCCCAGCACCCCATGGCTCTTGCACTCTGCCCTATAGATGCCCAGTACTGCCCCACAGCACCATATAGCTCCTATACTCTTCCCCATACATGCACAGCAGTGTCCCCCAGCACCCCATGGCTCCTGCTCTCTGCCCTAAAGATGCCCAGTACTGCCCCACAGCACCACATAGCTCTTGTAATTTGCCCCACACATCCAAAGCAGTGCCCCCCAGCACCCCATAGTGACTCTACTCTGCTCCATAGACCCACGGTGCTGCCCCACAGGACCCCATAGGACTTGACTCTGCCCCTTAGACCCAGAGAGCTGCCCCACAGCAGCCTGTAGGTGCTGCATTCTGCCCCATTGGTGCAAAGTGCTGCCCCACAGCACCACACACCTCTGTCCACCTGACCACCCCTCCCTCCTGACCACGCCTGCACTGCCCACTATGGGTGGGTCACAGGGTCTATGGGGCGGGTGTGGGGGCCAGGGGGGCTGTGGGGTCAATGGGATTGTTGTCAGGTGAAACACCCCTGAAGAGTGAGTGACCCACACAGTGACCCACAGCAGCCCATAGCCCCTCTGCCCTATGGAGTCACTGCACCCCGTAGCTGCTTTTACTCTGCGCCATAAATGGACAGCGCTGCTCCACAGCACCCTATGTCTCCACTCTGCCCCATACATCACCCACAGCACCCTGTATCTTGTTTACTCTGCCCTATAGACCCACAGTGTAACCCCACAGCACCCCACAGTTCTTCTGCCCTATAGATCAACAGCACTGTCCCAGAAAACACCGTAGCTTGGTCACACTAGCCCATAGGCCAGCAATGCTGCCCCACAGCACACTGTAGCTCCTGCACCCTGCCCCATAGAACCACAGCAATGCCCCTCAGTGCCCCACACATCCAGTCTGCCCTCTACATCCACAGCACTGCTCTGCAGCACCATATAGTTCCAGCACTCTGCCCCATTGATATGTAGCAGCCCACAGCTACTGGGTTCTGCGCATAGATCCACATTCCTGGGTCCCCTCACCCCCCCAGATGTCCTGGGTTGCGATGCTGCACGGGGCCCTGTGCACAACAGAAAATGAGGGCAGCATGGCTGCTGGGCTCCACCCTGCTTGGAATCCAAGATGGCGGGGGGGCGGCAGCCCTGCTGGCACTGCCGGACGGGCTGTTCATCTGGGCCGTGCTCAGGCGGCAGCTCCCGGCTGTATCGGCTGCTCCCATTGGCTGCCCCTGTGGCCCTGCACCCTGCCCATGGGAACAAGATGGCTGCCCTGTCCCTGCTGGTGGGCGGGGCCATGGCTGTCATGGCTGCCAAGCCTGTGCTGGAAGGGTGGGGCTGAGGTGGGCGGGGCCTGCCTAGGGTGGCCATTTTGGGGTGGGGCCCAAGGTGGGTGGTGGGACCTGTGGCTCTGTTTACCCCCAATGGCCATCTTGGAAAAGGGCAGCGCTGTGCCGCTGCCATCCTGACATTGCTCCCCTGGGCCATGCTGGGGGATTTTTAACCTGGTTTTGGGGCCAATTCTCACCCAATAAAATAATGTTAAAAACCTTAAGCATGTGGTTTGTTCCTTTTCCAGTGAGGAATTTGGGGGTGGGGTTTAGGGTTGAGGGTGGGGCTGAAAGTGTGGGTGGGGCCACTGCCAACCCCACTCCCCTCCCAAGCTGTCCCCAATGTGCCTTCCCGGAGGGGTGTGCCCCACCCAGGCCCCACCCCCTTTCCAAGCACCCCACCCTCCCAGCTGGGCTCCTCCCCCTTGACCCACACTTCCACCCCCATTGGTGGGCTCCCTGCAGGGGGTGTGGCCTACAGACCTACAACTCCTTCCCCGCCCCTGCTGAGCCGTGTACCTGACAGAGCATGACAGGGGCAGACAAAGCTCAGGAAGGACCAACAGAGCCAGGCAGGGCCTGAGAGAGCTCGAGAAAGTCCGACAGGTCTCGACACTGCCTGACAAAGCCCGACAGGGCCCGAGAGAGTTTGGCGGATCCTCACAGAGCCCGACAAAGCTTGACAGAGCCCAACAGGACCCGTCAGGGCCTGACAAATCTTGTCAGTTCCCGATAGAGCCTCAATGTGTATGACCGAGCCCTGGGGGCCTCAACAGAGCCTGAGAAATCTTGACAGGGCTCAGCAGAGCCCAAGAGGTCTCGACAGAGCCCTGCAGAGCCCATCAAAGCCTGATAGAGCCTGACTGACCCCAAGAGGTCTCGACAGAGCCCTACAGAGCCCATCAAAGCCTGATAGAGCCTGACAGGCCCCAAGAGGTCTCAACAGAGCCCTACAGAGCCCATCAAAGCCTGATAGAGCCTGACAGACCCCAAGAGGTCTCAACAGAGCCCTACAGAGCCCATCAAAGCCTGATAGAGCCTGACAGGCCCCAAGAGGTCTCGACAGGTCTTCACAAAAACCAACAGTGTCTGACAGAGCCCGACAGGAGTGCAGGTGCTGTCATTTCCAGTGAGGGTCCAGGTGATTTGATAAGGGTGGTGGGCGGGGCCTGGGGTGATTGATCCCTCCCCTTTCCAGGGGATTGTGGGCAGGGGTGGGCGGGGCTCAGGGTATTTGAGCCCCAGTCCCCGGGTAGGGAGCTCACTCTGCTCCAGGATGGCTTTGGTGCCGGTTCTCTGTTGCTCCTTCAGCAGTCAGCAGCTTTTGAGCCGTTTCAGCTACGTGTGCAGACGTCTCAGGAGCAGCGGAGGTGTCCGTTTGAGCAAAGAGCTTCGGGCGCAGCAAAGGTTCAGTAGCAGCTGTAGTAGAAAGGTTGTTTGTCATTATGTTTCATTTGTTGATTCAGTTCCAGGTGCTTTGCATTTTCCAGTAGTTCCTGGCTACGATGAAGATGGAGCATTGGTTATTGTATCTCCTTTTCTATCTGCTCCCTAGAAAACCGAAGTTGACATCCATACTGAGTCTCATTGTAGATGCAATAGCAGTAATCAAGTGCAGGTGCTGTCACTTCAAGTGAGATTCCAGGTAATTTGATAAGGGTGGTGGGCGGGGCCTGGGGTGATTGATCCCTCCCCTTTCCTAGGGGATTGTGGGAAGGGGTGGGTGGGGCTCCGGGTATTTGAGCCCCAGTCCCCGGGTAGGGAGCTCATTCCTTTCCAGGACGGCTCCGGTGCAGGTTCTCTGTTGCTCCTTCGGCAGTCGGCAGCTTTTGAGCCGTTTCAGCTCCGTGGGCAGACGTCTCAGGAGAAGCGGAGGTGTCCGTTTGAGGGAAGAGCTTCGGGCGCAGCAAAGGTTCAGTAGCAGCTGTAGTAGAAAGGTTGTTTGTCATTATGTTTCATTTGCTGATTCAGTTCCAGGGGCTTTGCATTTTCCAGTAATTCCTGACCACGATGAAGATGGAGTGTTGTTTTTTGGTTTGTATTGCTGTATTAATAGCTGTTAATATAATCTCCTATCCTAGAAGAGTGTTTTGTCTCCAGAACCTTTGCAGCGTGCAGCGGCCCCTGGTAGGTCTTTCAAATGTACCTCCCGGAACTCAGCCAAGGTGAGCAATGACTCGTAGGCTACTACCGATAAATATTATGTGGGTGCCTAATGTACACATGTCCTTGTTTTCCTTATTGTAGGTGATGATGGAGAAAGTGACAACTGCAGGAAGATCTCCGTTAGTCCACGTCACGTTTTCCTCTGTTGAAGATGGATTCGGTCCCTTGGCCCTCTGAAAGTTAAGTGCAGGCACAAGGGCTGGGAATTGCAGGGAGGGTTTGAAGTTCTGAGATAGAAGAGGGCAGTCAGGAGCAGTCCCCTTTGGGCAGATAAATGGGGTCAGGGACCTTTACGGTGCCATGCCAGCGTGTGCCGGGCAGGGCGGCTCCAGCCCACGTCCGTTGTCGCGTAGTTCGGGAAGCCGCCTCCCGCCTGTCAGACGATCCTGGGGTATCATTGCGCTCCAGGGGCACGAAAGTCATTTCAAGCACCATCCCGGGGTCTGGAAAGCTGGTGCCGATCGGCGTAGCACCAATCGGCTGCCAGTTTTCTTGTATCAGCAGCCGAAAGGGTGCACGGTTCTTGCATCTTGAACATTTCCGGTCAGTTGTGTTTTACGGTGGAGTTGTGGGCTGTAACAGCAGCTCTGCTCTCTACCCATCCAGTCTAAGGGACTGGCACTTCTTCCCAGCATCTTGAAGGTTTTAAGTCTTGCAGCAGCTTCTCGTATTTGCGCCGTCTCCGTGTGTTTGCGCCGGCGCTGCCGTCTCCGTGTGTTTGCGCCAGCGCCACTGCCTCATAAGGGGCCGTGATGTTCCGCTCTTATTTTTTTCTGGGGTTGCAGTAGAGACTCCTCGCCTCACCGCTGCCTCCCTGCAGGTTCTTTTGGTCGATGCAGTCTCTGGTTTGGAGTTGTTCTTGTTATAGAGCGTTTTTGGTGCTGTTGATGTGTTGTCGATAACGTTCTGAGGTGCGTCTGTCTGCGCACGTGCACCTTTGGCTGGAGCTGCTCTGCCTGGAGGCGTGGAGTCAGGGGTGGGTGGACGGAGCTCTAGGGGTGCGCGGTTGATCTGTTGATGTGTTAAACTGCGCAGGCAAAGGTTGTGCAGTCATCTGGGATGGAGTAGCTGTGGGCAGGGGAGCGGACTGTCCCTTCTCCAGTGTTTTAGAGACTCAATTAGAGCTTCTGGTGGGATTCCTAAACAGAAAGCAGACCTGTGGGATGGTCAAGCTGTTGATGATCATCTGGGTGACTTGTTGAATACCTTGATTTCAGGTGCAGAGGGACAACTTGGCCTGGAAGAGCGACGGAGGAGGCGAGCCGCGCGCCATAAGCAGGTGGGTCGGCGCGTGGCGCCAGAGGGAAGCTGTGCCGTGTGGCTCTCGCTGAGCTTGGTCGTTTCTCTGTTTCCTAGGTGTTCCTGTAGACATTGAAGAGAAACCCGGCGATGCAGGAAGACGGCCGTTCGCTCACGTGGCGTTTTCATCCGTTGAAGATGGATTTGGTCCCTTGGCCCTCTGAAAGCTAAGTGGAGGCTGGGGGGGCTGGGGAGGGGCTGGGAATCACAGGGATGGGAGTAAAGTTCTGGTAAGGGACAGGGCCGTCCAGGAACAGTCCCCTTTGGGCGGGTAAAGGGCGCAGGGAACTTTACAGTGCGACACCAGCGTGTGCCGGGCAGGGCAGCTCCAGCCTGTGTCTGCGTTGTGTAGTTCGGGAAGCCTGCCTTGCGCCTGTCAGACGATCCTGGGGTCTCGTTGTGCTCAAGGGGCACAACGTGCATCTCGGGTGCCATCCCAGGATCTGGATGCCAGTGCCAATGGGCTTGGTGCCAATTGGGTCCTGGATTCTTGTGTCGTCAGCCAAAAGTGTGGATGGTGTTTGCATTTGGAATGTTTCCGGTCAGTTGTGATTTATGGTCTTGTTCTGGGCTGCACCATCAGCAGCTCTGCTCTCTACCCATCCAGTCCAATGGACTGGCACTTCAAGATGCTGGGAAGAAGTTCTTAGTCTTGCAGCAGCCTCATGTGTTTGCGCCAGCGCCGCCGTCTCCTAAGGGGCCGTGCCGTTCGGCTCTTATTTTTTTCTGGGGTTGCAGTAGAGCCTCCTTGCCTCACCCCTGCCTCCCTGCAGGTTCTTTTGGTCGATGCAGTCTCTGGTTTGGAGTTGTTCTTGTTATAGAGTGTCTTTGGTGCTGTTGATGTGTTGTCGATAACGTTCTGAGCTGCGTCTGTCTGCGCACGTGCACCTTTGGCTGGAGCTGCTCTGCCCGGAGGCGTGGAGTCAGGGGTGGGTGGACGGAGCTCTAGGGGTGCACGGTTAATCTGTTGACAGGTTAAACTGCGCAGGCAAAGGTGGTGCAGTCATCTGGGATGGAGTAGCCGTGGGCAGGGGAGCGGACCGTCCCTTCCCTAGTGTTTTAGAGACTCAATTAGAGCTTCTGGTGGGATTCCTAAACAGAAAGCAGACCTGTGGGATGGTCAAGCTGTTGATGATCATCTGGGTGACTTGTTGTATACCTTGATTTCAGGTACAGAGGGACGACTTGGCCTGGAAGAGCGACGGAGGAGGCGAGCCGTGCGCCGTAAGCAGGTGGGTCGGTGCGTGGTGCCAGAGGGAAGCTGTGCCGTGTGGCTCTCGCTGAGCTTGGTTGTTTCTCTGTTTCCTAGGTGTTCCTGTAGACAATGAAGAGGAACCCGGCGATGCAGGAAGACGGCCGTTCGCTCACGTGGCGTTTTCATCCGTTGAAGATGGATTCGGTCCCTTGGCCCTCTGAAAGCTAAGTGGAGGCTGGGGGGCTGGGAAGGGGCTGGGAACTGCAGGGAGGGGGGTAAAGTTCTGGTAAGGGAAAGGGCCGTCCAGGAACAGTCCCCTTTGGGCGGGTAAAGGGCGCAGGGAACTTTACAGTGCGACGCCAGCGTGTGCCGGGCAGGGCAGCTCCAGCCTGTGTCTGCGTTGTGTAGTTCGGGAAGCCTGCCTTGCGCCTGTCAGACGATCCCGGGGTCTCGTTGTGCTCAAGGGGCACAACGTGCCTCTCGGGTGCCGTCCCGGGATCTGGAACGCCAGTGCCAATGGGCTTGGTGCCAATTGGGTGCTGGATTCTTGTGTTGTCAGCCGAAAGTGTGGATGGTGTTTGCATTTGGGATGTTTCCGGTCAGTTGTGATTTATGGCATCGTTCTGGGCTGCATCATCAGCAGCTCTGCTCTCTACCCATCCAGTCTAAAGGACTGGCACTTCAAGATGCTGGGAAGAAGTTCTTGGTCGCGCCGCCGTCTCGCTGTGTGTGTTTGCGCCAGCGCCGCCGTCTCGCTGTGTGTGTTTGCGCCAGCGCCGCCGTCTCATAAGGGGCTGTGCCGTTCGGCTCTTATTTTTTTCTGGGGTTGCAGTAGAGGCTCCTCGCCTCACCGCTGCCTCCCTGCAGGTTCTTTTGGTCGATGCAGTCTCTGGTTTGGAGTCGTTGTTGTTATAGAGCGTTTTTGGTGCTGTTGATGTGTTGTCTATAACGTTCTGAGCTGTGTCTGTCTGCGCACGTGCGCCTTTGGCTGGGAGCTGCTCTGCCCGGAGGCGTGGAGTCAGGGGTGGGTGGACGGAGCTCTAGGGGTGCACGGTTGATCTCTTGACATGTTAAACTGCGCAGGCAAAGGTTGTGCAGTCATCTGGGATGGAGTAGCCGTGGGCGGGGGAGCGGACCGTCCCTTCGCTAGTGTTTTAGAGACTCAATTAGAGCTTCTGGTGGGATTCCTAAACAGAAAGCAGACCTGTGGAATGGTCAAGCTGTTGATGATCGTCTGGGTGACTTGTTGAATACCTTGATTTCAGGTGCAGAGGGACAACTTGGCCTGGAAGAGCGACGGAGGAGGCGAGCCGCGAGCCATAAGCAGGTGGGTCGGCGCGTGGCGCCAGAGGGAAGCTGTGCCGTGTGGCTCTCGCTGACCTTGGTCGTTTCTCTGTATCCTAGGTGTTCCTGTAGACATTGAAGAGGAACCCGGCGATGCAGGAAGACGGCCGTTTGCACATGTGGCGTTTTCTCTGCTGAAGATGGATTCAGTCTCTTGGCCCTCTGAAAGCTAAGTGGAGGCTGGGGGGCTGGGAAGGGGCTGGGAACCGCAGGGAGGGGGGTAAAGTTCTGGTAAGGGAAAGGGCTATCCAGGAGCAGTCCCCTTTGGGCGGGTAAAGGGCGCAGGGAACTTTACAGTGCGACGCCAGCGTGTGCCGGGCAGGGCAGCTCCAGCCTGTGTCTGCGCCTCACCCCTGCCTCCCTGCAGGTTCTTTTGGTCGATGCAGTCTCTGGTTTGGAGTCGTTCTTGTTATAGAGCGTCTTTGGCGCTGTTGATGTGTTGTCGATAACGTTCTGAGCTGCGTCTGTCTGCGCAGGTGCACCTTTGGCTGGAGCTGCTCTGCCCGGAGGCGTGGAGTCAGGGGTGGGTGGACGGAGCTCTAGGGGTGCGTGGTTGATCTGTTGACATGTTAAACTGCGCAGGCAAAGGTTGTGCAGTCATCTGGGATGGAGTAGCCGTGGGCAGGGGAGTGGACTGTCCCTTTGCCAGTGTTTTAGAGACTCAATTAGAGCTTCTGGTGGGATTCCTAAACAGAAAGCAGACCTGTGGGATGGTCAAGCTGTTGATGATCATCTGGGTGACTTGTTGAATACCTTGATTTCAGGTGCAGAGGGACAACTTGGCACAGAAGAGCGACGGAGGAGGCGAGCCGTGCGCCGCAAGCAGGTGGGTTGTTGCGTGGTGTCAGTGGGAAGATGTGCCTTGTGCCTTTATACTGTGTGCTTGCTCTGCTTAGTGAGCTTGTTTTCTCGTCTTGCTGTAGATGTTGAGGAGGAAGCCGGCGATGCTGGAATATCCCTGTCAGCGCACGTGGTGTTTTCATCCGTTGAAGATGGATTCAGTCTCTTGGCCCTCTGAAAGCTAAGTGGAGGCTGGGGGGCTGGGAAGGGGCTGGGAACTGCAGGGAGGTGGGTAAAGTTCTGTTCGGGGCAAGGGCCCTCCAGGAACTGTCCCTTTGGGCAGGTGAAGGGTCCAGAGAATTTCCGAGTGCGACACCAGCGTGTGCCGGGCAGGGCAGCTCCAGCTTGTGTCTGCGTTGTGGTGTAGTTCGGGAAGCCTGCCTTGCGCCTGTCAGACGATCCCGGGGTCTTATTGCATTTGAGGGACATGAAAGGCACCTCAGGTGCCATCCTGGGATCTGGAACACCGGTGCTGACTGACGTAGCGCCAATTGGGTGCTGGTTTTCCCATATCAGCAGCTGAAAGCGTGGCAGGTCGTGGCGTTTTGGATGTTTCTGGTCAGTTGGTGTTGCTGAGGGCTGCGTCGGCAGCTCTGCTCTCTACCCATCCAGTCTCAGGGACTGGCACTTCTTCCCAGCATCTTGAAGTTTTTAAGCTGTGCCGCCGTCTCTGTGTGTTTGCGCCAGTGCCGCCGTCTCTGTGTGTGTTTGCGCCAGTGCCGCCGTCTCTGTGTGTGTTTGCGCCAGTGCCGCCGTCTCTGTGTGTGTTTGCGCCAGTGCCGCCGTCTCTGTGTGTGTTTGCGCCAGTGCCGCCGTCTCTGTGTGTGTTTGCGCCAGTGCCGCCGTCTCTGTGTGTGTTTGCGCCAGTGCCGCCGTCTCTGTGTGTGTTTGCGCCAGCGCCGCCGTCTCATAAGGGGCCGTGATGTTCGGCTCTTATGTTTTTCTGGGGTTGCAGTAGAGGCTCCTTGCCTCACCGCTGCCTCCCTGCAGGTTGTTTTGATTGATGCAGTCTCTGGTTTGGAGTCGTTGCTGTTATAGAGCGTTTTTGGTGCTGTTGATGTGTTGTCGATAACGTTCTGAGGTGCGTCTGTCTGCGCACGTGCACCTTTGGCTGGAGCTGCTCTGCCCGGAGGCGTGGAGTCAGGGGTGGGTGGACGGAGCTCTAGGGGTGCGCGGTTGATCTGTTGACATGTTAAACTGCGCAGGCAAAGGTTGTGCAGTCATCTGGGATGGAGTAGCCGTGGGCGGGGGAGCGGACTGTCCTTTCCCCAGTGTTTTAGAGACTCAATTAGAGCTTCTGGTGGGATTCCTAAACAGAAAGCAGACCTGTGGGGTGGTCAAGCTGTTGATGATCATCTGGGTGACTTGTTGAATAACTTGATTTCAGGTACAGAGGGACAACTTGGCCTGGAAGAGCGACGGAGGAGGCGAGCCGCGCGCCGTAAGCAGGTGGGTCGGCGCGTGGCGCCAGAGGGAAGCTGTGCCGTGTGGCTCTCGCTGAGCTTGGTCGTTTCTCTGTTTCCTAGGTGTTCCTGTAGACATTGAAGAGGAACCCGGCGATGCAGGAAGACGGCCGTTTGCACACGTGGCGTTTTCTCTGCTGAAGATGGATTCAGTCTCTTGGCCCTCTGAAAGCTAAGTGGAGGCTGGGGGGCTGGGAAGGGGCTGGGAACCGCAGGGAGGGGGGTAAAGTTCTGGTAAGGGAAAGGGCCGTCCAGGAACAGTCCCCTTTGGGCGGGTAAAGGGCGCAGGGAACTTTACAGTGCGACGCCAGCGTGTGCCGGGCAGGGCAGCTCCAGCCTGTGTCTGTGTTGTGTAGTTCGGGAAGCCTGCCTTGCGCCTGTCAGACGATCCTGGGGTCTCGTTGTGCTCAAGGGGCACAACGTGCCTCTCGGGTGCCATCCCGGGATGTGGAACGCCAGTGCCAATGGGCTTGGTGCCAATTGGGTGCTGGATTCTTGTGTTGTCAGCCAAAAGTGTGGATGGTGTTTGCATTTGGGATGTTTCCGGTCAGTTGTGATTTGTGGCGTCGTTCTGGGCTGCATCATCAGCAGCTCTGCTCTCTACCCACCCAGTCTAAGGGACTGGCACTTCAAGATGCTGGGAAGAAGTTCTTAGTCTTGCAGCAGCCTCGTGTGTTTGCGCCAGTGCCGCCGTCTCTGTGTGTTTGCGCCAGCGCCGCCGTCTCTGTGTGTTTGCGCCAGCGCCGCCGTCTCTGTGTGTTTGCGCCAGTGCCGCCGTCTCTGTGTGTTTGCGCCAGTGCCGCCGTGTCATAAGGGGCCGTGCCGTTCGGCTCTTATTTTTTTCTGGGGTTGCAGTGGAGACTCCTCGCCTCACTCCTGCCTCCCTGCAGGTTCTTTTGGTCGATGCAGTCTCTGGTTTGGAGTCGTTCTTGTTATAGAGCGTCTTTGGTGCTGTTGATGTGTTGTCGATAACGTTCTGAGCTGCGTCTGTCTGCGCACGTGCACCTTTGGCTGGAGCTGCTCTGCCCGGAGGCGTGGAGTCAGGGGTGGGTGGACGGAGCTCTAGAGGTGCGTGGTTGATCTGTTGACGTGTTAAACTGCGCAGGCAAAGGTTGTGCAGTCATCTGGGATGGAGTAGCCGTGGGCGGGGGAGCGGACCGTCCCTTCTCCAGTGTTTTAGAGACTCAATTAGAGCTTCTGGTGGGATTCCTAAACAGAAAGCAGACCTGTGGGATGGTCAAGCTGTTGATGAGCATCTGGGTGACTTGTTGAATACCTTGATTTCAGGTGCAGAGGGACAACTTGGCACAGAAGAGCGACGGAGGAGGCGAGCCGTGCGCCGCAAGCAGGTGGGTTGTTGCGTGGTGTCAGTGGGAAGATGTGCCTTGTGCCTTTATACTGTGTGCTTGCTCTGCTTAGTGAGCTTGTTTTCTCGTCTTGCTGTAGATGTTGAGGAGGAAGCCGGCGATGCTGGAATATCCCTGTCAGCGCACGTGGTGTTTTCATCCGTTGAAGATGGATTCAGTCTCTTGGCCCTCTGAAAGCTAAGTGGAGGCTGGGGGGCTGGGAAGGGGCTGGGAACTGCAGGGAGGTGGGTAAAGTTCTGTTTGGGGCAAGGGCCCTCCAGGAACTGTCCCTTTGGGCAGGTGAAGGGTCCAGAGAATTTCCGAGTGCGACAGCAGCGTGTGCCGGGCAGGGCAGCTCCAGCTTGTGTCTGCGTTGTGGTGTAGTTCGGGAAGCCTGCCTTGCGCCTGTCAGACGATCCTGGGGTCTTATTGCATTTGAGGGACATGAAAGGCACCTCAGGTGCCATCCTGGGATCTGGAACACCGGTGCTGACTGACGTAGCGCCAATTGGGTGCTGGTTTTCCCATATCAGCAGCTGAAAGTGTGGCAGGTCATGGCGTTTTGGATGTTTCTGGTCAGTTGGTGTTGCTGAGGGCTGCGTCGGCAGCTCTGCTCTCTACCCATCCAGTCTCAGGGACTGGCACTTCTTCCCAGCATCTTGAAGTTTTTAAGCTGTGCCGCCGTCTCTGTGTGTGTTTGCGCCAGCGCCGCCGTCTCTGTGTGTGTTTGCGCCAGTGCCGCCGTCTCTGTGTGTGTTTGCGCCAGTGCCGCCGTCTCTGTGTGTGTTTGCGCCAGTGCCGCCGTCTCTGTGTGTGTTTGCGCCAGCGCCGCCGTCTCTGTGTGTGTTTGCGCCAGCGCCGCCGTCTCTGTGTGTGTTTGCGCCAGCGCCGCCGTCTCTGTGTGTGTTTGCGCCAGCGCCGCCGTCTCTGCGTGTGTGTGCGCCAGCGCCGCCGTCTCTGCGTGTGTGTGCGCCAGCGCCGCCGTCTCTGCGTGTGTTTGCGCCAGCGCCGCCGTCTCTGTGTGTGTTTGCGCCAGTGCCGCCGTCTCTGTGTGTGTTTGCGCCAGTGCCGCCGTCTCTGTGTGTGTTTGCGCCAGTGCCGCCGTCTCTGTGTGTGTTTGCGCCAGTGCCGCCGTCTCTGTGTGTGTTTGCGCCAGTGCCGCCGTCTCATAAGGGGCCGTGATGTTCGGCTCTTATTTTTTTCTGGGGTTGCAGTAGAGGCTCCTTGCCTCACCGCTGCCTCCCTGCAGGTTGTTTTGATTGATGCAGTCTCTGGTTTGGAGTCGTTCTTGTCGTTCAGTGCTGCCGTCTCATAAGGGGCCCTGACTTTTGGCTCCTTTGTTTTCTGGGGTCGCAGCGGAGGCTCCTTGCCGCACCAGTGCCTCCCCGCAGGTTGTTTTGATCGATGCGTGTCTGGTTTGGAGTCGTTCTCATCGTTGGGAGTTGTCGGTGCCGTTGCCATCGTGCGGTCTATAACATACTGTGGAGCGTCTGTCTGCGCGGGTGCGCGTTTGGCTGGAGCTGCTCTGCCCGGACATGTGGAGTCGGGGGGGGTGGGCGGAGGTCTGGGAGTCCCCAGTTAATCTGCTGACGTGTTAAATTGCGTAGGCAGAGGTTGTGCAGTCATGTGGGATGGAGTAGCTGTGGGCAGGGGAGTCCATAGTCCTTTTAGTGGTCTTTTGCAGTTGTTACTAAGAACATTGTTCACTAGTGTTTTCTGTAGTGTGCTGTTTTATCAGAGAAGAAGCGTGTTTTAATGAAATCTTTTATTTTCTTTTCCTTGCAGGTGATCACATTGTCAATATGAGTCACTTACTTACAAAAAGGCATTTTGTTAGGCTATGTAACACTCAGTTATAGCCTTTTTTGATCTTAACAAAAGCAGCTACAGACTCCGATTAACACTCGTGAGATAAGGCCCGCTTTACACCTTTTTGAAGAAATAGGCTTCTTTCAGCGAAAACGCCACATTCAAGGCCGGAAAGGAGCTCCTACGGACCGTAAACAAAATCTACAGCTGCGCGGAGCCAAGTCCTGTCCGAGGTCAGCGCAAAGGATCCACCGAGAAGCAAGAAGACCACAGACTCAGCTATTGCTATTGGCCCGAATCACAGTGTAGAGGGGTGGGTGAATAGTTTGTAAGGGTATCAATACCCAGGGATCTCTATGCTTGGCTGCGACTTTAGCAGAAGCAGCAGCTCCACTCAGCCTTCCCACTGTACTGTTCTGTTTGGTTAGTTATTTACAGGGTTTTTGCCTGAGAGTTTGCCCCAATAGACCAAGGATTTAGACCGTTACCCACCCGTCCCCACGCCCCCTGGAAGGGAGGTAGGGACGTCGAGGTGTAGAGCGATGCAATTCTGAAATTCAGGCTGAGCGATATAAGGAATGAGGTGTACACGTACAATCCTTTGGCTGTATGTAAATATAATATCTTAGGTGTTTCCCCTGTCCCCTGTGAGTCCGGGAGCCAAACCGTAGATCTGGCGTGGGGCTAAGTTCGGATCCAGCCGCACCTAGACTCCCCTCTTGGAGGAGTTTAGAAAGCAAGGGGGTCCATTCTGAACCTCACGACTCAAGGGAAAGGCCTCCCTCTAGCCTTTGGCATCTCCCGTCCACGTAGAAATCAATCTGAATCAAGTTCCAGCCGATTTTGATCGGCATATTTTGTCCACTTAGCAAGTAATAGCGTCCCTCGCCATCACTTTCCACGATGTCACGGTCGGGAAGCCGTGGAAGAATAGGTCACCGTGGTCAAGAACTATATGAAGGATGGCAAGGGAATTAAGTGCAAACTGTTTTCCTCTCCTGACAATTAGCTCGAGGCGGGTACTTAAAAGGGTCGGTGCGGTAGATGACACGCAGCACGTTGGGATAGCGTGAAACCTGGAGCGAATGTAGCTCGGGGTTTTAGGTTTTTTTTTCCTTGGATGTTCAAATTTTTTTCCTTTTCAGGTAAATTCCAAAGGTAAAGAATTAAAAAGCCCCAGCTGGGGGGTTTTACCCCCCGTCCAGGTTTTATTTCCCCCGGTCCCGGCGGCTCCGCGAGGTGACGTTAATCCCCAACGTACGGACGGAGGTCCGGCCGGGACCGGGGTTTAGGCAGGCGGGGTGAGTTTAGAGGGCGCCAGGAATGGTGTTTCTGAGGGGCGATGCAGAGATGGGCGAAGGCACAGGGGGAGAAGGGCAGAGAATGGGTGCAGTGGTGTCGGTAGGCGAATGAGTGGTGCGTTAGAGTTGTGTGATGTGGTAATACTGTGTTTTGGGGTTGTAGTTATTGGTTTTGGCAGGTTAATGGTTTTTCCCTTTCAGGTAAATGTTTAATTTAAAATAGAATAAAAAAACCCCAGCCGGGGGATTTTTTTTTTTTTCCCCCGGCTGGGTTTTTTTTTCCCCGGTCCCGGCCGCTCCGCGAGGCGACGTTCATCGCCAAGGTTTGGATGCGGGTGCCCGTCGGGCCGGGGTTTTGGCAGGCAGGGTCATTTTTGAAGCTCCCGGGAACGGCGTTCCCGAGGGGAGACGGCGTCACGGCACACAGGGAGAACGGCAGAGAATGGCTGTGGTGTGAGTGTGCGGTGGTGTCGGTAGGGGTATGAGCGGTGTGGTTAGCTGTGTGAATTGGAATGGTTGTGTTTTGGTCCTGTATTTGTTTCTTTCAGGTTAATATTTTTTTTCTTTTCAGCTAAATTTAAAATTTAAACTAGAATAAAAAAACCCCAGCTGGGGGATTTTTTTTTTTTCCCCCAGCTGGGTTTTTTTTTCCCCGGTCCCGGCCGCTCCGTGAGGCGATGTTCATCGCCAAGGTTCGGATGCGGGCGCCCGTCGGGCCGAGGTTTTGGCAGGCAGGGTCATTTTTGAGGCTCCCGGGAACGGCGTTCCCGAGGGGCGACGCAGACGTGGGGCGAGGGTACGAGCCGGGGGAACAGGTGCTGTATGAGTGAGCGGTGGGTTTGGTATCCGAGCCAGTGGTGTGGTTTGGCTGTGTGATCTGGTACGATTGTGTTTTGGTGTTGTAGGTTTTTTTAAATTTACCTGAAAAGGAAAAAAAAAAATCAAAATAGATTACAAAAACCCCAGCCAGGGGATTCCCTCCCCGCCTGTCCATCCACTGCCCTCAGGAGCGTGTTTTATCCCAGGTCCACACCACTTGATGCGGTCATGTTAATTGCCAATGTTCAGATTCAGGTCAGTCTGGGACAGTGGTTTCAGAGGCAGGGTTATTGTTGAGGCTGCCAGGAACAGCATTTCCACTGACACCTGTTCTGGATCATGGCCGCGGTCGGTCCTCGTCAGGAGGGAAAGGTCCCAGGAAGGCGGTCGCGATTGGCCCAGGAGCAGGGTGAGTAAAGGGCTGAGGACAGGGACAGGGTTGCTATAGGAGTGTGTTATCTTCTGTAATGGGATGTGAGAAAGATGAGTTGGATTTTCTGTGTTGTGTTATAATTGTACTACCTCAAATGTGTAATCATTGTAATACCTCCAATATGTAATAAAGGTGCGTGTTTGATAATGCATGCGGGAACTGAGAGTCCGTTTAAGGTTCGCCCTCGGGTGAGAAACGCTGTAACGGCCACGAACCTGAAGGGATGGCGTTCTGTCGCCTTATGCATTGTGATACATTATGTTTAAAAGCTGTAATAAGGAGGAGTTTTTCAGGTTATGGAAACTGTGACCATGGAACAGTGTAAAGTAAGCATGTTTGTAATCTGCTGGCTTAGATTAAACAAATAGTTGGTTATGATGTTGTAATGTTTGGTTTGAAGAGGTCGGTCCTATCTAAGGGCCACCACAAAGCTAATAAAGCAGACATACGTTTTTGTTGTCTGGCGTCTTTTTTTCAGTTTGAGTGGAGTGACAGCCGGATGTTTGGTGCACGTACCCAAGTTTGAGAGTGTGTGGATTGTGCAGGTGAGCGTGTGCTGGACTTGGTCTTTGTCTGTGTTGTGTGTGCACGTGCTGGACTTTGTCTCTGTCTTGTGCGTGTGCTGGACTTTGTCTCTGTCTTGTGTGTGTGTGTGTGTCCAGGACTTTGTCTTTGTCTCTGTTTTGTCTGCATGGAGGACTTTGTGTTCTGTTTGAATGCTGGACTTTGTCTCAGTCTTGTGTCTGTGTGTGTGCTGGACTTTGTCTCTGTCTGTGTCTTGTGTGCATGCTGGACTTTGTCTCTGTCTGTGTCTTGTGTGCATGCTGGACTTTGTCTCTGTCTGTGTCTTGTGTGCATGCTGGACTTTGTCTCTGTCTGTGTCTTGTGTGCATGCTGGACTTTGTCTCTGTCTTGTGTGTGTGTGCATGCTGGACTTTGTCTCTGTGTCTTGTGTGCATGCTGGACTTTGTCTCTGTCTTGTGTGTGTGTGTGTGTGTCTGTGTGTGTGCTGGACTTTGTCTCTGTCTTGTGTCTGTGTGTGTGCTGGACTTTGTCTCTGTCTGTGTCTTGTGTGCGTGCTGGACTTTGTCTCTGTCTGTGTCTTGTGTGCATGCTGGACTTTGTCTCTGTCTGTGTCTTGTGTGCATGCTGGACTTTGTCTCTGTCTTGTGTGTGTGTGTGTGTGTGTGTTCTGGACTTTGCCTCTGTCTCTGTCTGTGTCTTGTGTGCATGCTGGACTTTGTGTTGTGTGTGTGTCCTGGACTTTGAGTGGAGTGACAGTTCAGCTTGAATGTGGTTGAGTGT
>NW_028114994.1:0-20169 GCF_964273445.1 Streptopelia decaocto
GGGGGAGGGGCAGGAAACCGCGCGGGGGGGGGGGGAGGGGGGAGGGGATGGAGAGCGGGGGAGGGGCGGGGGGGGCCCTTGCACACGCGTGTGATTGGGGGGGGGGTTGCACGGGGGGGGTTTGTACGGGGGGGGTTTGCACGAGGGGGTTTTGCACATGTGAGCTGGTTCTTGCACGTGGGTTTTGCACGAGGGGGGGTTTGCACGAGGGGTTTTGCACGAGGGGGCCCTTGCACGAGCGTTCAGCTCTTGCACGAGGGGGGGGTCTTGCACACGCATTTGGCTTTTGCACGGGGGGCTCTTGCACAGTCATTTGGCTCTTGCACGAGGGGTTTTGCACGAGGGGGTTTTGCACGGGGGGGGCTGGACTTGTATTAGGGGGCCCTTGCACAAGTGTTTGGCTCTTGCACGAGGGGGGTGTCTTGCACACGCATTTGGCTTTTGCACGGGGGGCTCTTGCACAATCATTTGGCTCTTGCACGAGGGCCCGTTTTGCACGAGGGGGTTTTGCACGGGGGGGGGCTGGACTTGCATTGGGGGGCTCTTGCACAAGTGTTTGGGTCTTGCACGAGGGGGGGCTCTTGCACAAGCATTTGGCTTTTGCACGGGGGGCTCTTGCACAATCATTTGGCTCTTGCACAAGTGGGTTTGCACAAGGGGGTTTGCACGAGGGGTTTTGCACGGGGGGGCTGGACTTGCATTGGGGGGCTCTTGCACAAGCGTGTGGCTCTTGCACGAGGGGGGGCTCTTGCACACGCATTTGGCTTTTGCACGGGGGGGCTCTTGCACAATCATTTGGCTCTTGCACGAGGGGGTTTTGCACGAGGGGGTCAGGGCTTGCACGAGGGGGCCCTTGCACGAGCGTTCAGCTCTTGCACGAGGGGGGGTCTTGCACACGCATTTGGCTTTTGCACGGGGGGGGCTCTTGCACAGTCATTTGGCTCTTGCACAATCATTTGGCTCTTGCACGAGGGGGTTTTGCACAAGGGGGTTTGCACGAGGGGGGCTGGGCTTGTATTAGGGGGCCCTTGCACGAGCGTTCAGCTCTTGCACGAGGGGGGGGTCTTGCACACGCATTTGGCTTTTGCACGGGGGGCTCTTGCACAATCATTTGGCTCTTGCACGAGTGGGTTTGCACGAGGGGGTTTGCACGAGGGGGTTTTGCACGGGGGGGGCTGGGCTTGCATTGGGGGGCTCTTGCACGAGCGTTCAGCTCTTGCACGAGGGGGGGTCTTGCACACGCATTTGGCTTTTGCACGGGGGGGCTCTTGCACAATCATTTGGCTCTTGCACGAGGGGGTTTTGCACGAGGGTTTTGCACGAGGGTTTTGCACGGGGGGGTCAGGGCTTGCACAAGGGGGCCCTTGCACGAGCGTTCAGCTCTTGCACGAGGGGGGGGTCTTGCACACGCATTTGGCTTTTGCACGGGGGGGCTCTTGCACAATCATTTGGCTCTTGCACGAGGGGGTTTTGCACAAGGGGGTTTTGCACGAGGGGGTTTGCACGGGGGGGCTGGGCTTGCATTGGGGGGCTCTTGCACAAGCGTGTGGCTCTTGCACGAGGGGGGGTCTTGCACACGCATTTGGCTTTTGCACGGGGGGGCTCTTGCACAAGTGTTTGGCTCTTGCACGAGGGGGTTTTGCACGAGGGGATTTGCACGAGGGGGGCTGGGCTTGCATTGGGGGGCTCTTGCACAATCATTTGGCTCTTGCACGAGGGGGTTTTGCACGAGGGGTTTTACACAGGGGGGGCTGGACTTGCATTAGGGGGGCTCTTGCACAAGTGTTTGGGTCTTGCACGAGGGGGGGCTCTTGCACAATCATTTGGCTCTTGCACGAGGGGGTTTTGCACGAGGGGGTTTTGCATGAGGGTTTTGCACGGGGGGGTCAGGGCTTGCACAAGGGGGCCCTTGCACGAGCGTTCAGCTCTTGCACGGGGGGGGGGGGTCTTGCACACGCATTTGGCTTTTGCACGGGGGGGCTCTTGCACAATCATTTGGCTCTTGCACGAGGGGTTTTGCACGAGGGGGTTTGCACGAGGGGTTTTGCACGGGGGGGGCTGGGCTTGTATTAGGGGGCACTTGCACAAGCGTGTGGCTCTTGCACGAGGGGGGGTCTTGCACACGCATTTGGCTTTTGCACGGGGTGGCTCTTGCACAATCATTTGGCTCTTGCACAAGTGGGTTTGCACAAGGGGGCTTGCACGAGGGGTTTTGCACGGGGGGGCTGGACTTGCATTGGGGGGCTCTTGCACAAGCGTGTGGCTCTTGCACGAGGGGGGGGTCTTGCACAATCATTTGGCTCTTGCACGAGGGGTTTTGCACGAGGGTTTTGCACGAGGGGGTCAGGCTTGCACAAGGGGGCCCTTGCACGAGCGTTCAGCTCTTGCACAAGGGGGGGTCTTGCACACGCATTTGGCTTTTGCACGGGGGGGCTCTTGCACAAGGAGATGGCTCTTGCACGAGGGGTTTTGCACGAGGGGGTTTTGCACGAGGGGTCAGGGCTTGCACAAGGGTGCCCTTGCACAAGTGTTTGGCTCTTGCACGAGGGGGGGCTCTTGCACAATCATGTGGCTCTTGCACGAGGGCCCGTTTTGCACGAGGGGGCGGAGCTTGCACCAGGGGTCCCTTGCACGAGAAGGGGGGCGGGTTTCCCGCCATTCCGGGCCGCCCCACCCCCCCACCCCATGACGTCACCGCGGTGACGGCGCCACCGAAACGCCACCGCGGGGCCCCAAAAACCCGGAAATCACCCCAAAAACCGCTCCAAATCACCCCAAAAACTGCCCCAAATCGCCCCAAAAACTCCTCAAATCACCCCAAAATTCCCAAATCACCCCAAAATTGCCCAAATCGCCCCCAAAACTGCCCCAAATCACCCCAAAACTGCCCAAATCGCCCCAAAAACTCCTGAAATCACCCCAAAAACTCCCCAAATCACCCCAAAAACTGCCCCAAATCACCCAAAAACTGCCCCAAATCACCCCAAAACTCCCCAAATCACCCCAAAAACTCCCCAAATCACCCCAAAATTGCCCAAATCGCCCCAAAAACTGCCCCAAATCACCCCCAAAACTGCCCCGAATCACCCCAAACTGCCCCAAATGCCCAAAAAACTCTGAAATCACCCCAAAACTGCCCAAATCACCCCAAAAATGCCCCAAATCACCCCAAAACTGCCCAGAATCACCCCAAAAATGCCCCAAATCACCCAAAATCCTCCTCAAATCACCCCAAAAACTCCCCAAATCGCCCCAAAAACTCCTGAAATCACCCCAAAAACTGCCCCAAATCACCCCAAAAATGCCCCAAATCGCCCCAAAACTGCCCCAAATCACCCCAAAAATCCTCCTGAAATCAAACCCCCTTGTGAACCCCCAAACCGCCTTGTGACCCCAAAACCCCCATGAGCCCCCAAAACCCCCATGACACCCCCAAACCCCCCCAGTGAACCCCAACCCCCCCCATAACCCCCATGACCCCCCAAAACCCCCTTGTGAACCCCAAAATCCCCATGACCCCCCCAAACCTCCCCGCTGAACCCCAAACCCGCCCTGTACCCCCATGACCCCCCAAACCCCCTTGTGAACCCCAAACCCCTTGTGAACCCCAAAACCCCACCCATGACCCCCCAAAACCCCCCATGACCCCCCCAAAACCCCCCCGTGACCCCCCAAAACCCCCTGAACCCCCAAACCCCCCAGGGCGGCTGTTGAAGAGGCCGAGGCCGATGTGGCCGAACTGGAGACGCAGCTGGAGAAGGTGGGGGGGGGACCCCAAAATTGGGGGGACCCCAGGATGTGGGAGGGACCCAGGCATCCGGGAGGGGACCCCAAAATCGGGGGGGACCCCAGAATATGAGAGGGGACCCCAAAATCGAGGGGGACCCCAGAATATGGGGGGGACCCCAAAATCTGGGAGGGACCCAGGCGTCCGGGAAGGGACCCCAAATTCGGGGGGGACCCCAGAATATGGGGGGGACCCCAGAATCTGGGAGGGACCAAGGCGTCCGGGAAGGGACCCCAAAATTGGGGAGGGACCCCAAAATCTGGGGGGGACCCCAAAATTGAGAGGGGGACCCAGGCGTCCGGGAAGGGACCCCAAAATCGGGGAGGGACCCCAAAATCTGGGGGGGACCCAGGCATCCGGAAGGGGACCCAGGCGTCCGGGAAGGGACCCCAAATTGCGGGGGGGACCCAGGCGTGCGGGAAGGGACCCCAAAATCGGGGGGGGGACCCCAGAATATGGGGGGGACCCCAAAATCTGGGAGGGACCCAGGCGTCCGGGAAGGGACCCCAAAATCAGGGAGGGACCCCGAAATCTGGGGGGGACCCGAAAATTGAGAGGGGGACCCAGGCGTCTGGGAAGGGACCCCAAAATCGGGGGGGACCCCAGAATATGGGGGGACTCCAAAATCTGGGAGGGACCCAGGCGTCCGGGAGGGACCCAGGCGTCCGGGAAGGGACCCCAAAATTGAGGGGGGGACCAATTGAGGGGGGGACCCAGGCATCCGGGAAGGGACCCCAAAATCGGGGGGGGACCCCAAAATCTGGGAGGGACCCAGGCGTCCGGGAGGGACCCAGGCATCTGGGAAGGGACCCCAAAATCGGGGGGGGACCCAAAATCTGGGGGGGACCCCAAAATTGAGAGGGGGACCCAGGTGTCCGGGAAGGGACCCCAAAATCGGGGGGGGACCCCAAAATCTGGGAGGGACCCAGGCATCCGGGAAGGGACCCCAAAATCGGGGGGGACCCCAAAATCTGGGGGGGACCCAGGCATCCGGGAGGGGACCCAGGCGTGCGGGAAGGGACCCCAAAATCGAGGAGGGACCCCAAAATCTGGGGGGACCCCAAAATTGAGAGGGGGACCCAGGTGTCCGGGAAGAGACCCCAAAATTGGGGAGGGACCCAAAAATTGAGAGGGGGACCCAGGCATCCGGGAAGGGACGCCAAAATTGCGGGGGGGACCCAGGCGTCCGGGAAGGGACCCCAAAATCGGGGGGGGACCCCAGAATATGGGGGGGACCCCAAAATCTGGGAGGGACCCAGGCGTCCGGGAGGGACCCAGGCGTCCGGGAAGGGACCCCAAAATCGGGGGGGGACCCCAAAATCTGGGAGGGACCCAGGCGTCCGGGAGGGACCCAGGCATCTGGGCAGGGACAAATCGGGGGGGGACCCCAGAATATGGGGGGGACCCCAAAATCTGGGAGGGACCCAGGCGTCCGGGAAGGGACCCCAAAATTGCGGGGGGGACCCAGGCGTCTGGGAGGGGACCCCAAAATCGGGGGGGACCCCAGAATATGGGAGGGACCCCAAAATCTGGGAGGGACCCAGGCGTCCGGGAGGGACCCAGGCGTCCGGGAAGGGACCCCAAAATCGGGGAGAGACCCCAAAATCTGGGGGGGACCCCAAAATTGAGAGGGGGACCCAGGTGTCCGGGAAGGGACCCCAAAATCGGGGAGGGACCCCAAAATTGAGAGGGGGACCCAGGTGTCCGGGAAGGGACCCCAAAATCGGGGAGGGACCCCAAAATCTGGGGGGACCCAGGCATCCGGGAGGGGACCCCAAAATTGCGGGGGGGACCCAGGCGTGCGGGAAGGGACCCCAAAATTGAGGGGCGACCAAGGAGGATCAGTGGGATCCAGGGGGGATCTGGGGGTGGTTGTTGTGATCTGGGGGGATCTGAGGGATCTGGGGGGATCTGGGGGTGATTGTTGGGATCTGGGGGAGTTCAGTGGGATCCGGGGGGATCGATTGTTCGGATCGGGGGGGGGGATCAGTGGGATCCGGAGGGATGGGGGGATCAGTGGCATCCAGGGGATCTGGGGGTGGTTATTGGGATCTGGGGGGATCTGAGGGATCCGGGGGGGGGGATCTGGGGGTGGTTGTTGGGATCTGGGGGGATCCAGGAGGATCGGGGTTGGTTGTTGGGATCTGGAGGGATCTGAGGGATCCGGGGGGATCTGGGGGTGGTTATTGTGATCTGGAGGGATCGGAGGGATCCGGAGGGATCCAGGGGTGATCAATGGGATCCGGGGGGATCTGGGGGTGGTTGTTGGGATCTGGGGGGGATCAGTGGGATCCAGGGGTGGTTGTTGGGATCCGGGGGGATCCGGGGGTATCTGGGGGTGGTTGTTGGGATCTGGAGGGATCTGAGGGTTCAGTGGGATCCGGAGGGATCTGGGGGGGATCAGTGGTATCTGGGGGGATCTGGGGGTGGTTGTTGGGATCGGGGGGGGTCAGTGGGATCCGGGGGGATCTGGGAGGATCTGGGGGTGATTGTTGAGATCTGGGGGGAACAGTGGGATCTGGGGGGATCCCAGGGTGATCAATGGGATCCAGCCGGGGGGATCTGGGGGTGTTCGTTGGGATCCGGGGGGATCTGGGGGGGATCTGAGGGATCCGGGGGGATCTGGGGGTGGTTGTTGGGATCTGGAGGGATCTGAGGGTTCAGTGGGATCCGGAGGGATCTGGGGGGATCAGTGGTATCTGGGGGGATCTGGGGGTAATTGTTGGGATCGGGGGGGGTCAGTGGGATCCGGGGGGATCTGGGAGGATCTGGGGGTGTTCGTTGGGATCTGGGGGGATCTGAGGGTGATTGTTGAGATCTGGGGTGATCAGTGGGATCTGGGGGGATCCCGGGGTGATCAATGGGATCCAGCTGGGGGGATCAGGGGGTGTTCGTTGGGATCCGGGGGGATCTGGGGGGATCTGAGGGATCCGCGGGGATCTGGGGGTGGTTGTTGGGATCTGGGGGGGATCAGTGGGATCCGGGGGGATCCCGGGGTGATCAATGGGATCGGGGGGATCGGGGGGGATCGGGGGGGTGGTTGTTGGGATCTGGGGGGGATCAGTGGGATCCGGGGGGATCCCGGGGTGATCAATGGGATCTGGGGGGATCGGGGCTGTTCATTGGGATCCAGGGGGATCTGAGGGATCCAGGGGGATTTGGGGGTGATTGTTGGGATCTGGGGGGATCTGAGGGATCCAGGGGGACCCGTCGGGACCCAGCGGCCCCTCGGTCCCCCCCCAGGTGCTGAAATTGGGCTCGGCCGTGGTGGCCGCGGGGCAGCAGCTGGTCGGGAGCAGCCGGGCGCTGGTGCGGGGGCTGCGGGGGCTGCGGGGCGACCCCCCGCTGCGGGTGAGCACCCCAAACATGGGGGGGGCACCCCCAAAGTGGGGGGGGGCACCCCGGAATGGGGGGGGGTGAGCACCCCGAGATGGGGGGGGAGCCCTGAAATGGGGGGGTGGGTGCCCCCAAAATGGGGAGACAATGGCGGGGTGGGCACCCCAAAATGGGGGGGACGGGGGCATGATGGGGGGGGTGAGCACCCCGAAAATGGGGGGGACACCCCAAAAATGGGGGGGCACCCTGAAATGGGGGGGCACCCCGAGATGGGGGGGGCACCCCAAAAATGGGGGGTGGGCACCCCAAAAATGGGGGGGGGGCACCCCGGAAAGGGGGGGCACCCCAAAAATGGGGGGGGATGGGCACCCCGAGATGGGGGGGGATGGGGACCCCCCCACTGTGGGTGAGCACCCAAAAATGGGGGGGAACCCCGAAAATGGGGGGGCACCCCAAAAATGGGGAGGGCACCCCAAAAATGGGGGGCGGGCACCCCGAAATTGGGGGACACCCCGGAATGGGGGGGGCACCCCAAAAATGGAGGGGGGGCACCCCGAAATGGGGGGGTGAGCACCCCGAGATTGGGGGGGGATGGGGGCCCCCTGGTGCGGGTGAGCACCCCCAAAATGGGGTGGATGGGCACCCCGAAATGGGGGGATGGGCACCCCCAAAATGGGGAAACAATGGGGGGCTGAGCACCCCAAAATGGGGGGGGATGGGGACCCCCCACTGCGGGTGAGCACCCCGGAAATGGGGGGGGCACCCCCAAAGTGGGGGGGGCATCCCCAAAATGGGGGATGGGCACCCCGAAATGGGAGGGGGAATGGGGCACAATGGGGGGTCAGCACCCCCAAAATGGGGGGAATGGGACCCAATGGGAGGTGAGCACCCCAAAAATGAGTGGGGGAGGTCTGGGGGTGCAATGGGGAACGGGATGGGGGTCCTGCCCCCCCGCCTTGCCCCCCCTTGACCCCTCTGACCCCCCCCTTGACCCCTCTGACCCCCCCTTGACCCCCCAATTTCCCCCAGGAGGCGCTGGACAAACTCTGCGAGTCCCTGGAGCAGATGATTGACAGCCACGAGGTGCTCAGGCCACGCCCCCTCCGCGGCAAGCCACGCCCCTCTCCCCTTAGCCCACGCCCCTTGGCTGCCAAGCCCCGTTCCCCAGGCTGGCCACGCCCCTTTGCCCTGATTGGCCGTGCCTCCCCTGGGCTGGTCACGCCCCCTCTGCTGTCTGGCCACGCCCACAGGGGCTCAATGATGGACACACAGCCCCCCGGGTCCCCAACTCCCCTGTCCCTGCAATGTCCCCCTGTCCCCATGTCCCCATGTCCCCATGTCCCCCTGTCCCCATGTCCCCATGTCCCCAAGCTGTCCCCATGTCCCCCTGTCCCCAAGCTGTCCCCATATCCCCATGTCCCCCTGTCCCCATGTCCCCCTGTCCCCATGTCCCCCTGTCCCCCTGTCCCCATATCCCCATGTCCCCGTGTCCCCATATCCCCATGTCCCCCTGTCCCCATGTCCCCATGTCCCCCTGTCCCCATGTCCCCATGTCCCCCTGTCCCCATATCCCCCTGTCCCCCTGTCCCCATGTCCCCCTGTCCCCATGTCCCCCTGTCCCCATATCCCCCTGTCCCCCTGTCCCCAAGCTGTCCCCATGTCCCCCTGTCCCCATATCCCCCTGTCCCCCTGTCCCCAAGCTGTCCCCATGTCCCCCTGTCCCCATGTCCCCATGTCCCCATGTCCCCCTGTCCCCATATCCCCCTGTCCCCCTGTCCCCATATCCCCCTGTCCCCATGTCCCTGTCCCCATGTCCCCCTGTCCCCCTGATGTCCCCCTGTCCCCTGATGTCCCCAAGCCGTCCCCATGTCCCCAGGAGCTCCAGGACACCACTCAGGTCTCTCTGCAGCGTCACCTCCACACGCTGCTCAAGGAGTGAGTTGGGGGGGGTCCCATGGGTGCTGGGGGTCCCATGGGTGCTGGGGGGTTCCTATGGGTGCTGGGGGTCCCATGGGTGCTGGGCGTTCCTATGGGTGCTGGGGGGCTCCCATGGGTGTTGGGGGGCGGTCCTATGGGTGCTGGGGGTTCCTATGGGTGCTGGGGGGTCCCATGGGGGGGGGGGGGTCTCATGGGTGGGGGGCTCCTAGAGGTGCCTTTGGGGCTCCTATGGGTGCTGGGGGTCCCATGGGTGCTGGGGGGTCCCGTGGGTACTGAGGGTTCCTATGGGTGCTGGAGGATTCCTATGGGTGCTGGGAGCCCCATGGGTGCTGGGGGTTCCTATGGGTGCTGGGGGTCCCATGGGTGCTGGGGGTCCCATGGGTGCTGGGGGTTCCTATGGGTGCTGGGGGTCCCATGGGTGCTGGGGGTCCCATGGGTGCTGGGGGTTCCTATGGGTGCTGGGGGTCCCATGGGTGCTGGGGGGTTCTATTGTGTGCGGGGGGTCCCATGGGTGCTGGGGGGTCCCTATGGGTGCTGGGGGTTCCTATGGGTGCTGGGGGGTCCCATGGGTGCTGGGGGGTTCTATTGTGTGCGGGGGGTCCCATGGGTGGGGGGGGTCCCATGGGTGCTGGGGGGTCCCTATGGGTGCTGGGGACTTCCTATGAGTTCTGGGGGTCCCATGGGTGGGGGGCTCCTAGAGGTGCCTTTGGGACTCCCATGGGTGCTGGGGGGTTCTAATGGGTTCTGGGGATTCCTATGGGTTCTGGGGGGTCCCATGGGTGCTGGGGGGTCCCTATGGATGCTGGGGGTCTCATGGGTGCTGGGGGGTTCTAATGGGTGCTGGGGATTCCTATGGGTGCTGGGGGGTCCCATGGGTGCTGGGTGGTCCCATGGATGCTGGGGGTCCCATGGGTGCTGGGGGTTCCTATGGGTGCTGGGGGGTCCCTATGGGTGCTGGGGACTTCCTATGAGTTCTGAGGGTCCCATGGGTGGGGGGCTCCTAGAGGTGCCTTTGGGGCTCCTATGGGTACTGGGGGGTTCCTATGGGTGCTGGGGGGCCCCATGGGTGATGGGGGGTCCCTATGGGTGCTGGGGGTCCCTATGGGTTCTGGGGGTCCCATGGGTGGGGGGCTCCTAGAGGTGCCTTTGGGGCTCCCATGGGTGCTGGGGGGTCCCATGGGTGCTGGGGGGTCAGGGTAGGGGGGGGTCAGGGTGGGGGTGACCCCGTTGCCCCCCAGGCAGGTGCGGGGGCTGCGGGGCTCCCAGCGCGGTTGGGCTCGGGCCGCCGAGGCGCTAGGGGGCGCTGTGCTGCACCACGCCGAGGTGCCGCGGCGCCGCCCCCAGGAGGCGCGCGAAGCCGCCGCCGCCGTGGGCGTGGCCAGGGGCGTGGCCAGAGCCCGGGGCCTGGACTACGTGCTGCAGGTGGGCGGGGTTTCGAGGGGGCGGGGCTTTGTGTTTAGGGCGCTGGGCTGGGAGAATGAATAGGGGTTGAATGGGGCTGGAGGGGGCGTGGCCAGAGCCCGGGGGTTGGACCACGTGCTGCAGGTGGGCGGGGCTTCGTGGGGGCGGGGCTTTGTGTTTCAGGGGGGCATTGTTTGGGGCACTGTGTTGGGGGAATGAATAGGGGTTGAATGGGGCTGGAGGGGGCGTAGCCTACTTGGGGGTGTGGCCAGAGCCCGGGGGTTGGACGACGTGCTGCAGGTGGGCGGGGCTTCCAGGGGGCGGGGCTTTGGTTGGGGTTGGGTGCATAATGAATGGAGGTTGAATGGGGATGAAGGGGGCGTGGCTTCGTTGGGGGTGTGGCCAGAGCCCGGGGGTTGGACCACGTGCTGCAGGTGGGCGGGGCTTCGTGGGGGGCGGGGCTTTGTTGCAGGGGTCATTGTTTGGGTCAATGGGCTGGGAGAATGAATAGGGGTTGGATGGGGATGGAGGGGGCGTGGCTTCGTTGGGGGCGTGGCCAGAGCCCGGGGGTTGGACTATGTGCTGCAGGTGGGCGGGGCTTCGAGGGGGCGGGGCTTGGCTTGGGTGTATAATGAATGGGGATTGAATGGGGCTGGAGGGGGCGTGGTCAGAGCCTGGGGAATGGACTGTGCTGCAGGTGGGCGGGGCTTCGAGGGGGCGGGGCTTTGGTTGGGGTTGGGTGGATAATGATATGGGGGTTGAATGGGGATGAAGGGGGCGTGGCTTCGTTTTGGGGCATGGGCTATGTGGTGCAGGTGGGCGGGGCTCTGAGGGGGCGGGGCTTGAAAGGGGCGTGGCTTATTTCTGGGGTAATAAATAGGCATGAATGGGACTGGAGGGGGCGGGGCTTGGGTGCGGCTTGAAAGGGCGGGGCTTTAGTGGGTGGGGCTTGAGGGGCGGGGCTTGAGGGGCGGGGCTTGAAGGGGGCGTGGCCACCTCACCCCTCTCCCCCCCCCCCCAGATGCTGATTTTGCAAGACAAGAAAAAAACCGAAATCCTGCAGTTTGTGAGTGGGGGAGGGGCGGGGGGGGAGGGGCCTTTTGGGGGGTCCCTGGGGAGGGGGGATGGGACACTTTGACCCCCCCCACCCGTGTCCCCTCCCCCCGCCACCAGGTTCTGTCCCTGTTGGGGGCTCAGGCCACTTTCTTCAGCCGCGGCCACCAGGGGGCGACCAGCACCCAGGAGTATCGGGGGCAGCTGGGGGCACAGGTGAGGACCCAGGAGTTCGGGAGGGACCCAGGAGTTCGGGGGGACCCAGGAGTTCGGGAGGGACCCAGGAGTTCGGGGGGACCCAGGAGTTTGGGAGGGACCCAGGAGTTCGGGGATGGACCCAGGAGTTCAGGGGGACCCAGGAGTTCTGGGGACCCAGGAGTTCGGGGAGGGACCCAGGAGTTCGGGAGGGACCCAGGAGTTTGGGGGACCCAGGAGTTTGGGAGGGACCCAGGAGTTTGGGAGGGACCCAGGAGTTCGGGGATGGACCCAGGAGTTCAGGGGGACCCAGGAGTTCTGGGGACCCAGGAGTTTGGGAGGGGACCCAGGAGTTCGGGGGGACCCAGGAGTTCGGGGGACCCAGGAGTTCGGGGAGGGACCCAGGAGTTTGTGCGGGGGGACACGAGTTTGGGAGGGACCCAGGAGTTCGGGGGACCCAGGAGTTCGGGAGGGACCCAGGAGTTCTGGGGACCCAGGAGTTCGGGGAGGGACCCAGGAGTTCGGGAGGGACCCAGGAGTTCGGGGGACCCAGGAGTTTGGGAGGGACCCAGGAGTTCTGGGGACCCAGGAGTTCGGGGAGGGACCCAGGAGTTCGGGAGGGACCCAGGAGTTCGGGGGACCCAGGAGTTTGGGAGGGACCCAGGAGTTTGGGAGGGACCCAGGAGTTCAGGGAGGGACCCAGGAGTTCGGGGAGGGACCCAGGAGTTCGGGGAGGGACCCAGGCGTCCAGGGGGACCCAGGCGTCCGGTTCCCCAGTTGGACCAGTTGGTGCTGGAGGGCGCCCGGCGGCAGCGGGAGCTGGAGCAGCGCCACGCCCAGCTCGTGCAGCAGGTGGGCGTGGCCGGGGGGGCGTGGCCTGGAGGGGAGGGGCGTGGCCCACCAGGGGGGCGTGGTCAAAACCCCGGGGGGCGGGGTCAAAATCAGTGGGGTGGGCCTGAGCCCAAAGCCGTGAAGGGGAGTGTAGCGGGGGGGCGTGGCCTGAGCGGGGGGCATGGCTTTGGGGCATGGGGTGTGGGTGGAGACACGTCAAAGGGGCGGGGCTACAGCCAGTGGGAGGGGCTGCAGCCAATGGGCAGCGGGGAGGGGTGGGCTCCCTTTGATTGACAGGTGGAGCTGGATCAGCTTTGATTGACAGGTGGGGAGCGGTCAGCTTTGATTGACAGTTGGCTTGGGGGTCAGCTTTGATTGACAGGTGGAACAGGCTCAGTTTTGATTGACAGGTGGGGGGAGTCACCTTTGATTGACAGTTGCTTCAGGGTCAGCTTTTATTGACAGTTGCTTTGGGGCCAGCTTTGATTGACAGATGGAGCAGGCTCAGTTTTGATTGACAGGTCGGGGGAGTCACCTTTGATTGACAGTTGCTTCAGGGTCAGCTTTGATTGACAGTTGATTTGGGGTCAGCTTTGATTGACAGTTGGTTTGGGTTCAGCTTTGATTGACAGGTGGGGGGAGTCACCCTTGACTGACAGTTGCTTCAGGGTCAGCTTTGATTGACAGTTGGTTTGGGTTCAGCTTTGATTGACAGGTGGAGCAGGCTCAGATTTGATTGACAGTTGGTTTGGGGTCAGCTTTGATTGACAGATGGAGCAGGCTCAGCTTTGATTGACAGGTGTGGCTGGGTCAGATTTGATTGACAGTTGGTTTGGGGTCATCTTTGATTGACAGGTGGAGATGGCTCAGATTTGATTGACAGTTGGTTTGGGTTCAGCTTTGATTGACAGGAGGAGCAGGCTCAGCTTTGATTGACAGGTGGGGGAGTCATCTTTGATTGACAGTTGCTTCAGGGTCAGCTTTGATTGACACTTGGTTTGGGGTCAGCTTTGATTGACAGTTGCTTCAGGGTCAGCTTTGATTGACAGTTGGTTTGGGGTCAACTTTGATTGACAGTTGGTTTGGGTTCAGCTTTGATTGACAGGTGGAGCAGGCTCACCTTTGATTGACAGTTGCTTCAGGGTCAGCTCTGATTGACAGTTGGTTTGGGTTCAGCTTTGATTGACAGTTGCTTTGGGGTCAGCTTTGATTGACAGGTGGAGCAGGCTCAGCTTTGATTGACAGGTGGGGGGGAGTCATCTTTGATTGACAGTTGGTTTGGGGTCAGCTTTGATTGACAGTTGTACCAGGGCCAGCTTTGATTGACAGCCCTGGGCTGGCCTTTGATTGACAGCTCGGGCAGGGGCAGCTTTGATTGACAGCTGGGGTGGGCGGACCCTGGGCAGCCGCTTCCTTAGCCCAACGAGTGGGCGGAGCTTGGAGGAGTGGGCGGGGCTTTGAGTGGCGGGAGCTGCCCGCGGAGGGGTGGGCGTGGCTTGGAGGGGGGTGGGCGTGGCCAAAGCTGACCGGCGGGGTCCCCCAGGACCTATCAGAGGAGACGGTGGGCGGGGCCGCAGAGGAGGCGGGGCCTGAGGCTCCGCCCATCGAGGGCTACCTGTACAAACGGGGCAGCAACGCCTTCCGCACCTGGAGCCGGTACCCCCAAAATCACCCCCCGCCCCCCCAAAATCACCCCCCCACCGCCAATCCCACCCCCCCAAAATAACCCCCCACCCCAATGGAACCCCCTGCACCCCAAAAATGGACCCGCCCCCCCCAAATAACCCCCTGTACCCCAAAATAACCCCCTGTACCCCCAAACCCACCCCCCACATTAACCCCCTGCACCCCAAAAATGGACCCCCCCATATTAACCCCCTGTACCCCCAAACCCAGCCCCTACCCCCCAAATTAACCCCCTGCACCCCAAAAATGGACCCCCCCATATTAACCCCTTAGCCCCAAACCCACCCCCACATTAACCCCCTGCACCCCAAAAATGGACCCCCCCATATTAACCCCCTGTACCCCCAACCCCACCCCCCACCCCCCATATTAACCCCCTGCACCCCAAAAATGCCCCTCCCCCAAAATACCCCCCAGGGACCCCAAATTACCCCCCTGCACCCCAAAATTGGGGTCCCCCCACCCCCCCTTTTTCTGGGTGGGTTTTGGGGTCCCCCCCTTTTCCCTTGGGGGGGTTTTGGGGTCCCCTCTGACCCCCATTTTTGGGGTTCCCCCCCCCCCAGGCGCTGGTTTTCCATCCAGAACAACCAACTGGTTTATGTCAAACGGGCCCAGGTTTGGGGGGACCCCCCTTTTTTTTTGGGGGGGGGGTGGATTTTGGGGGGTCCCCCGGGGTTATTATGGGGTGTCGGGTGCAAATTTGGGGGTGTCATTTTGGGGGGGTCACATTTGGGGGGGGTCAGATTTTGGGGTCCCCCCCTTGGGGTTATTTTGGGGATTCAGGTTTTGGGGTCCCCCGGGGTTTGATTATTGGGGTGTCAGTTTTGGGGGGGTCAGATTTTGGGGTCCCCCCCCTTGGGGTTATTTTGGGGGTTCAGGTTTTGGGGTCCCCTGGTTCTGATTATTGGGGTGTCAGTTTTGGGGGGGGTCAGATTTTGGGGTCCCCCCCTTGGGGTTATTTTGGGGGTTCAGGTTTTGGGGTCCCCCCCGGGTCTGATTATTGGGGTGTCAGTTTTGGGTGGGGGGGTCACATTTGGGGGGGTCAGACTTTGGGGTCCCCCCCCTTGGGGTTATTTTGGGGGTTCAGGTTTTGGGGTCCCTCGGGTTTGATTATTGGGGTGTCAGTTTGGGGGGGGGGTGTCACATTTGGGGGGGGTCATATTTTGGGGTCCCCCAGGGTTATTATGGGCTGTCAGGTTTTGGGGTGCAAATTTGGGGGTGTCATTGGGGGGGGGTCAACTTTTGGGGTGCAAATTTGGGGGTGTCATTGGGGGGGTCACATTTGGGGTGCAAATTTGGGGGTGTCCCTTGGGGACCAAATTGGGAGGACACCTTAAGGGGCTGAATTTGGGGGTTCAGGTTTTGGGGGGTCACATTTGGGGGGGGTCAGTTTATGGGGGGTCAGTTTTGGGGTGTCCCCCCCCCGTCTCATTTTTGGGGTCCCCCCCAGGACCCCCCCAGGGTGCTGATCCCCGATTTGCGTCTCTGCACCGTCCGTCAATGTCCCGACCTGGAGCGGCGCTTCTGCTTCCAGCTCCTGTCCCCCAATAAGTGGGTGTCCCCCAAAAATGGGGGGGTCCCCAAAACCTGGGGGGGGTCCCCGAAACTATGGGGGGGTCCCCAAAATCAGGGGGGGTCCCTAAAACCCTGGGGGAGGCACCAAACCCATTGGGTCCCCAAACAAGTGTCCCAATAGGCGGGGGTGGCCCCAACCAAGGGGGGGGTCCCCAAAAGATTGGGGGGGTCCCCAAAACTGTGGGGGGTCCCCAAAACTGTGGGGGGGTCCCCAAAATCTGGGGGGGTCCCTAAAACCCAGGGGGAGGCACCAAACCCATTGGGTCCCCAAACAAGTGTCCCAATAGGTGAGGGTGTCCCCAACCAAGGGGGGGTCCCCAAAAGTTGGGGGGGTCCCCAAAACTGTGGGGGGTCCCTAAAATATGGGGGGGTCCCTAAAACCCATTGGGTCCCCGAGTGTCCCAATAGGTGGGGGTGGCCCCAACCAAGGGGGGGGGGGGTCCCAAAAGATTGGGGGGGTCCCCAAAACCTGGGGGGGGTCCCCGAAACTATGGGGGGGTCCCCAAAATCTGGGGGGGTCCCTAAAACCCAGGGGGAGGCACCAAACCCATTGGGTCCCCAAACAAGTGTCCCAATAGGTGAGGGTGTCCCCAACCAAGGGGGGGTCCCCAAAAGTTGGGGGGGTCCCTGAAACTGTGGGGGGGTCCCTAAAATATGGGGGGGTCCCTAAAACCCATTGGGTCCCCAACTGAGTGTCCCAATAGGCGGGGGTGGCCCCAACCAAGGGGGGGGTCCCCAAAAGATTGGGGGGGTCCCCAAAACCTGGGGGGGGTCCCCGAAACTGTGGGGGGGTCCCTAAAATCTGGGGGGGTCCCTAAAACCCAGGGGGAGGCACCAAACCCATTGGGTCCCCAAATAAGTGTCCCAATAGGTGGGGGTGTCCCTAACCAAGGGGGGGTCCCCAAAACTTTGGGGGGGTCCCTAAAATTTGGGGGGTCCCTAAATATGGGGGGGTCCCTAAAACCCATTGGGTCCACAAGTGAGTGTCCCCAACAAAGTGGGTGGCCTCAAAAATGGGGGGGATCCCCAAAATCTGGGGGGGGTCCCCGAAACTGTGGGGGGGTCCCCAAAAAGATGGGGGGTCCCTAAAATTTGAGGGGTCCCTAAAATATGGGGGGTCCCTAAAACCCATTAGATCCCCAACTGAGTGTCCCCAACAAAGTGGGTGTCCCCAAAAATGGGGGGGTCCCCAAAACTTATGGGGGGGTCCCCAAAATCTGGGGGGGTCCCCGAAACCTTGCGGGGCTCCCTAAAAGATGGGGGGGTCCCCAAAACCCAAGGGGGGGTCCCTAAACTTGGGGGGAGTCTCTAAAATATGGGGGGGGGTCCCTAAAACCCATTGGGTCCCCAAGTGAGTGTCCCCAAAAAGGGGGGGTCCCCAAAAATGGGGGGATCCCCAAAACCTTGGGGGGGTCCCTAAAACCCAGGGGGAGATCCCCAAATATCCACCCATGTCCCCATATCCCCCTGTCCCCATATCCCCATGTCCCATGTCCCCCTGTCCCCATGTCCCCCTGTCCCCATATCCCCATATCCCCATGTCCCCCTGTCCCCATGTCCCCATGTCCCCATATCCCCGTATCCCCATGTCCCCCTGTCCCCATATCCCCATGTCCCATGTCCCCCTGTCCCCATGTCCCATGTCCCCAATGTCCCCAATGTCCCCATGTCCCCATGTCCCATATCCCCATGTCCCCCTGTCCCCATGTCCCCATGTCCCCATATCCCCATGTCCCCATGTCCTATATCCTCATGTCCCCATGTCCCCATATCCCCATGTCCCCCTGTCCCCATGTCCCATATCCCCATATCCCCATGTCCCCCTGTCCCCATATCCCCATATCCCCATGTCCCTCTGTCCCCATGTCCCCCTGTCCCCATATCCCCTTGTCCCCATGTCCCCATGTCCTATATCCCCCTGTCCCCATATCCCCATGTCCCCATATCCCCAGTTCCCTGTCCCCATGTCCCCATGTCCCCATGTCCCCCTGTCCCCACGTCCCCATTTCCCCCTGTCCCCATGTCCCATGTCCCCAATGTCCCCATGTCCCCCTGTCCCCCGTCCCCATGTCCCCATATCCCCATATCCCCATGTCCCATGTCCCCATGTCCTATATCCCCCTGTCCCCATGTCCCCATGTCCCCATGTCCCATGTCCCCATGTCCCCAATGTCCCCCTGTCCCCATATCCCCATGTCCCATGTCCCCATATCCCCATGTCCCATGTCCCCAATGTCCCCAATGTCCCCAGGTCCTGTGTCCTCCAGGCCGACTCCGCTCCCTCTCAGTCCCGCTGGGTCAGCGCCGTTCAGAGCAGCATCGCCTGCGCCTTCGACCAGGGGCCCCCCCAAAACCAGGTGGGCACCCCAACACCCCCCAGCACCGCCCAACACCCCCTGGGACCCCCCAATACCCCTTGATCCCCCAGGTACCCCCCAAAATCCTCAGGACCCCCCAAAACCCCTGGAACCCCCTGGGACCCCCCAAAACCCCTGGGACCCCCAAACCTGCCTGGACTCCCCAACACCCCCTGAACACCCTGGGACCCCCCAAACCCCCCCCTGGACCCCAAAACCCCCTGAACCCCCGGGACTCCCCAACATCCCCTGGGACCCCCAAAACCCCCCAGAACCCCCCAAAATCCCCTGAACCCCCTGGGACCCCCCAAAACCCCTCAGGACCCCCCAAAACCCCCTGAACACCCTGGGACCCCCCAAAGCCCAGCCTGGACCCCAAAACCCCATGAACCCGCTGGGCCCCCCCAAAACCCCCCAGGACCCCCCAAAACCCCCTGAACCCCCTGGGACCCCCCAACACCCCCTGAAGCCCCTGGGAGCCCCCAAAACCCCCCAGGACCCCCCAAAACCCCTGAACACCCTGGGACCCCCCAAAAGCCCTCAGGACCCCCAAAACCCCTGAACTCCCTGGGACCCCCCAAAACCCCTCTGGATCCCCCAAAACCCACTGAACCCCCAGGGACCCCCCAAAACCATCCCCAGGGTCCTAAAACCCACCCGGAGACCCAAAACCCACCCAGGGGATCCCCAGGGTCCTAAAACCCACCCGGAGACCCCAAAACCCACCCAGGGGATCCCCAGGGTCCTAAAACCCACCCGGAGACCCCAAAACCCACCCAGGGGATCCCCAGGGTCCTAAAACCCACCCCTGAGCATCCCCAGGGTCCAAATGGGGGACTTGGGGCCCCCAAATCTCTAATGGGAGGGGCTGGAACCCCCTTCCCACCCCCCATAGGGACCCCCCCCTGTTCCATGTAGCCCCTCCAGGAGGGCTCTGAATCCCCTGGGACCCCCCAAAACCCCCTGGGATCCCCATAACCCCCCCAAAAAACAGGTGGGCACCCCAAAAACCCCCAGGACGCTCCAAACCCCCCTGGGACCCCCCAAGCCCCCCTGAACCCCCTGGACCCCCCAGGACCCCCCAAAACCCCTTGAACCCCCTGGGACCCCCCAAACCCCCCCCGGACCCCTAAACCCCCTGAACCCCTTGGGACCCCCCAAAACCATCCCCAGGGACCTAAAACCCACCCAGACACCCCAAAACCCACCCAGGGGATCCCAGGGTCCTAAAACCCACCCAGACACCCCAAAACCCACCCAGGGGATCCCCAGGGTCCTAAAACCCACCCCTGAGCATCCCCAGGGTCCAAATGGGGGGACTTGGGGCCCCCAAATCTCTAATGGGAGGGGCTGGAACCCCCTTCCCACCCCCCATAGGGACCCCCCCGGTTCCATGTAGCCCCTCCAGGAGGGCTCGGAGGTTTTGGGGTGCCGGGGGGGTCCCCCCGAGGCCGCGGTGCTGGGGCCGGTGCTGGGGCTGCCGGGGAACGGGAGCTGCTGCGACTGCGGGGACTCGAACCCGCGCTGGGCCAGCGTCAACCTGGGGGTCACCCTGTGCATCCAGTGCTCCGGCATCCACCGGTGAGCGCCGGGGGGGGGGACACCCCAAAAAACCCGCCCTGACACCCCCAAACGCAGCCCCAGGGTCCTAAAACCCACCCCGAGCATCCCCAGGGTCCTAAAACCCACCCTGTGCATCCAGTGCTCCAGCATCCACCGGGGAGCGCCGGGGAAGGGGGAACCCCCAAACCCGCCCTGACACCCCCAAACTCAGCCCCAGGGTCCTAAAACCCACCCCGAGAACACAAAAGCCACCCCGAGCATCCCCAGGGTCCTAAAACCCACCCCGAGCATCCCCAGGGTCCTAAAACCCATGTCCCCCAAAACCCACCCAGGGGATCCCCAGGGTCCTAAAAACCCACCCAGAGACCCCCAAACCCACCCTGAGCATCCCCAGGGTCCTAAAACCCACCCTGAGACCCTGAACCCACCCTGAGACCCCAAACTCAT
>NW_028114993.1:0-37903 GCF_964273445.1 Streptopelia decaocto
GGGAAGAATTGGGACAAAAATTGGAAAATTTTTAAGGGACTTTGAAAAAATTTCAACTGGAATTTTAGCCATTTTTTATGTGAAATTGTAAACATGTGGACATGGATTTTGAAAATTCTAGAGAGAATTTTAAAAGCTTCAACAGAATTTCAACAGTATGGGAAGAATTGGGACAAAAATTGGAAAATTTTTAAGGGACTTTGAAAAAATTTCAACTGGAATTTTAGCCATTTTTTTATGTGAAATTGTAAACATGTGGACATGGATTTTGAAAATTCTAGAGAGAATTTTAAAAGCTTCAACAGAATTTCAACAATTTTGAGAGGGATTTGAAAAGTTTCAATGGGAATGGGAAGAATTGGGACAAAAATTGGAAAATTTTTAAGGGACTTTGAAAAAATTTCAACTGGAATTTTAGCCATTTTTTTACGTGAAATTGTAAACATGTGGACATGGATTTTGAAAATTCTAGAGAGAATTTTAAAAGCTTCAACAGAATTTCAACAATTTTGAGAGGGATTTGAAAAGTTTCAATGGGAATGGGAAGAATTGGGACAAAAATTGGAAAATTTTTAAGGGACTTTGAAAAAATTTCAACTGGAATTTTAGCCATTTTGTGACGTGAAATTGTAAACATGTGGCCATGGATTTTGAAAATTCTAGAGAGAATTTTAAAAGCTTCAACAGAATTTCAACAATTTTGAGAGGGATTTGAAAAGTTTCAATGGGAATGGGAAGAATTGGGACAAAAATTGGAAAATTTTTAAGGGACTTTGAAAAAATTTCAACTGGAATTTTAGCCATTTTGTGACGTGAAATTGTAAACATGTGGCCATGGATTTTGAAAATTCTAGAGAGAATTTTAAAAGCTTCAACAGAATTTCAACAATTTTGAGAGGGATTTGAAAAGTTTCAATGGGAATGGGAAGAATTGGGACAAAAATTGGAAAATTTTTAAGGGACTTTGAAAAAATTTCAACTGGAATTTTAGCCATTTTTTTATGTGAAATTGTAAACATGTGGACATGGATTTTGAAAATTCTAGAGAGAATTTTAAAAGCTTCAACAGAATTTCAACAATTTTGAGAGGGATTTGAAAAGTTTCAATGGGAATGGGAAGAATTGGGACAAAAATTGGAAAATTTTTAAGGGACTTTGAAAAAATTTCAACTGGAATTTTAGCCATTTTTTGACGTGAAATTGTAAACATGTGGACATGGATTTTGAAAATTCTAGAGAGAATTTTAAAAGCTTCAAGAGAATTTCAACAATTTTGAGAGGGATTTGAAAAGTTTCAATGGGAATGGGAAGAATTGGGACAAAAATTGGAAAATTTTTAAGGGACTTTGAAAAAATTTCAACTGGAATTTTAGCCATTTTTTGACGTGAAATTGTAAACATGTGGACATGGATTTTGAAAATTCTAGAGAGAATTTTAAAAGCTTCAAGAGAATTTCAACAATTTTGAGAGGGATTTGAAAAGTTTCAATGGGAATGGGAAGAATTGGGACAAAAATTGGAAAATTTTTAAGGGACTTTGAAAAAATTTCAACTGGAATTTTAGCCATTTTTTTATGTGAAATTGTAAACATGTGGCCATGGATTTTGAAAATTCTAGAGAGAATTTTAAAAGCTTCAACAGAATTTCAACAATTTTGAGAGGGATTTGAAAAGTTTCAATGGGAATGGGAAGAATTGGGACAAAAATTGGAAAATTTTGAAGGGACTTTGAAAAAATTTCAACTGGAATTTTAGCAATTTTTTTATGTGAAATTGTAAACATGTGGACATGGATTTTGAAAATTCTAGAGAGAATTTTAAAAGCTTCAACAGAATTTCAACAATTTTGAGAGGGATTTGAAAAGTTTCAATGGGAATGGGAAGAATTGGGACAAAAATTGGAAAATTTTTAAGGGACTTTGAAAAAATTTCAACTGGAATTTTAGCCATTTTGTTACGTGAAATTGTAAACATGTTGAAGTGGATTTTGAAAATTCTAGAGAGAATTTTAAAAGCTTCAAGAGAATTTCAACAATTTTGAGAGGGATTTGAAAAGTTTCAATGGGAATGGGAAGAATTGGGACAAAAATGGGAAAATTGTTAAGGGACTTTGAAAACATTTCAACTGGAATTTTAGCCATTTTTTTACATGAAATTGTAAACATGTGGACATGGATTTTGAAAATTCTAGAGAGAATTTTAAAAGCTTCAACAGAATTTCAACAATTTTGAGAGGGATTTGAAAAGTTTCAATGGGAATGGGAAGAATTGGGACAAAAATTGGAAAATTTTTAAGGGACTTTGAAAAAATTTCAACTGGAATTTTAGCCATTTTTTGACGTGAAATTGTAAACATGTGGACATGGATTTTGAAAATTCTAGAGAGAATTTTAAAAGCTTCAACAGAATTTCAACAATTTTGAGAGGGATTTGAAAAGTTTCAATGGGAATGGGAAGAATTGGGACAAAAATTGGAAAATTTTTAAGGGACTTTGAAAAAATTTGAACTGGAATTTTAGCCATTTTTTGACGTGAAATTGTAAACATGTGGCCATGGATTTTGAAAATTCTAGAGAGAATTTTAAAAGCTTCAACAGAATTTCAACAATTTTGAGAGGGATTTGAAAAGTTTCAATGGGAATGGGAAGAATTGGGACAAAAATTGGAAAATTTTTAAGGGACTTTGAAAAAATTTCAACTGGAATTTTAGCCATTTTTTGACGTGAAATTGTAAACATGTGGACATGGATTTTGAAAATTCTAGAGAGAATTTTAAAAGCTTCAACAGAATTTCAACAATTTTGAGAGGGATTTGAAAAGTTTCCATGGGAATGGGAAGAATTGGGACAAAAATTGGAAAATTTTTAAGGGACTTTGAAAAAATTTCAACTGGAATTTTAGCAATTTTTTGACGTGAAATTGTAAACATGTGGCCATGGATTTTGAAAATTCTAGAGAGAATTTTAAAAGCTTCAAGAGAATTTCAACAATTTTGAGAGGGATTTGAAAAGTTTCAATGGGAATGGGAAGAATTGGGACAAAAATTGGAAAATTTTTATGGGACTTTGAAAAAATTTCAACTGGAATTTTAGCAATTTTTTTATGTGAAATTGTAAACATGTGGACATGGATTTTGAAAATTCTAGAGAGAATTTTAAAAGCTTCAACAGAATTTCAACAATTTTGAGAGGGATTTGAAAAGTTTCAATGGGAATGGGAAGAATTGGGACAAAAATTGGAAAATTTTTAAGGGACTTTGAAAAAATTTCAACTGGAATTTTAGCCATTTTGTGACGTGAAATTGTAAACATGTGGACATGGATTTTGAAAATTCTAGAGAGAATTTTAAAAGCTTCAACAGAATTTCAACAATTTTGAGAGGGATTTGAAAAGTTTCAATGGGAATGGGAAGAATTGGGACAAAAATTGGAAAAGTTTTAAGGGACTTTGAAAAAATTTCAACTGGAATTTTAGCCATTTTTTTATGTGAAATTGTAAACATGTGGACATGGATTTTGAAAATTCTAGAGAGAATTTTAAAAGCTTCAAGAGAATTTCAACAATTTTGAGAGGAATTTGAAAAGTTTCAATGGGAATGGGAAGAATTGGGACAAAAATTGGAAAATTTTTAAGGGACTTTGAAAAAATTTCAACTGGAATTTTAGCAATTTTTTTATGTGAAATTGTAAACATGTGGACATGGATTTTGAAAATTCTAGAGAGAATTTTAAAAGCTTCAACAGAATTTCAACAATTTTGAGAGGGATTTGAAAAGTTTCAATGGGAATGGGAAGAATTGGGACAAAAATTGGAAAATTTTGAAGGGACTTTGAAAAAATTTCAACTGGAATTTTAGCAATTTTTTTATGTGAAATTGTAAACATGTGGACATGGATTTTGAAAATTCTAGAGAGAATTTTAAAAGCTTCAAGAGAATTTCAACAATTTTGAGAGGGATTTGAAAAGTTTCAATGGGAATGGGAAGAATTGGGACAAAAATTGGAAAATTTTGAAGGGACTTTGAAAAAATTTCAACTGGAATTTTAGCCATTTTTTTATGTGAAATTGTAAACATGTGGACATGGATTTTGAAAATTCTAGAGAGAATTTTAAAAGCTTCAACAGAATTTCAACAATTTTGAGAGGGATTTGAAAAGTTTCAATGGGAATGGGAAGAATTGGGACAAAAATTGGAAAATTTTGAAGGGACTTTGAAAAAATTTCAACTGGAATTTTAGCCATTTTTTTATGTGAAATTGTAAACATGTGGACATGGATTTTGAAAATTCTAGAGAGAATTTTAAAAGCTTCAACAGAATTTCAACAATTTTGAGAGGGATTTGAAAAGTTTCAATGGGAATGGGAAGAATTGGGACAAAAATTGGAAAATTTTTAAGGGACTTTGAAAAAATTTCAACTGGAATTTTAGCCATTTTTTTATGTGAAATTGTAAACATGTGGACATGGATTTTGAAAATTCTAGAGAGAATTTTAAAAGCTTCAACAGAATTTCAACAATTTTGAGAGGGATTTGAAAAGTTTCAATGGGAATGGGAAGAATTGGGACAAAAATTGGAAAAGTTTTAAGGGACTTTGAAAAAATTTCAACTGGAATTTTAGCCATTTTTTTATGTGAAATTGTAAACATGTGGACATGGATTTTGAAAATTCTAGAGAGAATTTTAAAAGCTTCAAGAGAATTTCAACAATTTTGAGAGGAATTTGAAAAGTTTCAATGGGAATGGGAAGAATTGGGACAAAAATTGGAAAATTTTGAAGGGACTTTGAAAAAATTTCAACTGGAATTTTAGCAATTTTTTTATGTGAAATTGTAAACATGTGGACATGGATTTTGAAAATTCTAGAGAGAATTTTAAAAGCTTCAACAGAATTTCAACAATTTTGAGAGGGATTTGAAAAGTTTCAATGGGAATGGGAAGAATTGGGACAAAAATTGGAAAATTTTGAAGGGACTTTGAAAAAATTTCAACTGGAATTTTAGCAATTTTTTTATGTGAAATTGTAAACATGTGGACATGGATTTTGAAAATTCTAGAGAGAATTTTAAAAGCTTCAACAGAATTTCAACAATTTTGAGAGGGATTTGAAAAGTTTCAATGGGAATGGGAAGAATTGGGACAAAAAATTGGAAAATTTTTAAGGGACTTTGAAAAAATTTCAACTGGAATTTTAGCCATTTTTTTATGTGAAATTGTAAACATGTGGCCATGGATTTTGAAAATTCTAGAGAGAATTTTAAAAGCTTCAACAGAATTTCAACAATTTTGAGAGGGATTTGAAAAGTTTCAATGGGAATGGGAAGAATTGGGACAAAAATTGGAAAATTTTTAAGGGACTTTGAAAAAATTTCAACTGGAATTTTAGCCATTTTTTTATGTGAAATTGTAAACATGTGGACATGGATTTTGAAAATTCTAGAGAGAATTTTAAAAGCTTCAACAGAATTTCAACAATTTTGAGAGGGATTTGAAAAGTTTCAATGGGAATGGGAAGAATTGGGACAAAAATTGGAAAATTTTTAAGGGACTTTGAAAAAATTTCAACTGGAATTTTAGCCATTTTGTGACGTGAAATTGTAAACATGTGGCCATGGATTTTGAAAATTCTAGAGAGAATTTTAAAAGCTTCAACAGAATTTCAACAATTTTGAGAGGGATTTGAAAAGTTTCAATGGGAATGGGAAGAATTGGGACAAAAATTGGAAAAGTTTTAAGGGACTTTGAAAAAATTTCAACTGGAATTTTAGCCATTTTTTTATGTGAAATTGTAAACATGTGGACATGGATTTTGAAAATTCTAGAGAGAATTTTAAAAGCTTCAAGAGAATTTCAACAATTTTGAGAGGAATTTGAAAAGTTTCAATGGGAATGGGAAGAATTGGGACAAAAATTGGAAAATTTTGAAGGGACTTTGAAAAAATTTCAACTGGAATTTTAGCAATTTTTTTATGTGAAATTGTAAACATGTGGACATGGATTTTGAAAATTCTAGAGAGAATTTTAAAAGCTTCAACAGAATTTCAACAATTTTGAGAGGGATTTGAAAAGTTTCAATGGGAATGGGAAGAATTGGGACAAAAATTGGAAAATTTTGAAGGGACTTTGAAAAAATTTCAACTGGAATTTTAGCAATTTTTTTATGTGAAATTGTAAACATGTGGACATGGATTTTGAAAATTCTAGAGAGAATTTTAAAAGCTTCAACAGAATTTCAACAATTTTGAGAGGGATTTGAAAAGTTTCAATGGGAATGGGAAGAATTGGGACAAAAATTGGAAAATTTTTAAGGGACTTTGAAAAAATTTCAACTGGAATTTTAGCCATTTTTTTATGTGAAATTGTAAACATGTGGACATGGATTTTGAAAATTCTAGAGAGAATTTTAAAAGCTTCAACAGAATTTCAACAATTTTGAGAGGGATTTGAAAAGTTTCAATGGGAATGGGAAGAATTGGGACAAAAATTGGAAAATTTTTAAGGGACTTTGAAAAAATTTCAACTGGAATTTTAGCCATTTTTTTACGTGAAATTGTAAACATGTGGACATGGATTTTGAAAATTCTAGAGAGAATTTTAAAAGCTTCAACAGAATTTCAACAATTTTGAGAGGGATTTGAAAAGTTTCAATGGGAATGGGAAGAATTGGGACAAAAATTGGAAAATTTTTAAGGGACTTTGAAAAAATTTCAACTGGAATTTTAGCCATTTTTTGACGTGAAATTGTAAACATGTGGACATGGATTTTGAAAATTCTAGAGAGAATTTTAAAAGCTTCAACAGAATTTCAACAATTTTGAGAGGAATTTGAAAAGTTTCAATGGGAATGGGAAGAATTGGGACAAAAATTGGAAAATTTTGAAGGGACTTTGAAAAAATTTCAACTGGAATTTTAGCAATTTTTTTATGTGAAATTGTAAACATGTGGACATGGATTTTGAAAATTCTAGAGAGAATTTTAAAAGCTTCAACAGAATTTCAACAATTTTGAGAGGGATTTGAAAAGTTTCAATGGGAATGGGAAGAATTGGGACAAAAATTGGAAAATTTTGAAGGGACTTTGAAAAAATTTCAACTGGAATTTTAGCAATTTTTTTATGTGAAATTGTAAACATGTGGACATGGATTTTGAAAATTCTAGAGAGAATTTTAAAAGCTTCAACAGAATTTCAACAATTTTGAGAGGGATTTGAAAAGTTTCAATGGGAATGGGAAGAATTGGGACAAAAATTGGAAAATTTTTAAGGGACTTTGAAAAAATTTCAACTGGAATTTTAGCCATTTTTTTATGTGAAATTGTAAACATGTGGACATGGATTTTGAAAATTCTAGAGAGAATTTTAAAAGCTTCAACAGAATTTCAACAATTTTGAGAGGGATTTGAAAAGTTTCAATGGGAATGGGAAGAATTGGGACAAAAATTGGAAAATTTTTAAGGGACTTTGAAAAAATTTCAACTGGAATTTTAGCCATTTTTTTACGTGAAATTGTAAACATGTGGACATGGATTTTGAAAATTCTAGAGAGAATTTTAAAAGCTTCAACAGAATTTCAACAATTTTGAGAGGGATTTGAAAAGTTTCAATGGGAATGGGAAGAATTGGGACAAAAATTGGAAAATTTTTAAGGGACTTTGAAAAAATTTCAACTGGAATTTTAGCCATTTTTTGACGTGAAATTGTAAACATGTGGCCATGGATTTTGAAAATTCTAGAGAGAATTTTAAAAGCTTCAACAGAATTTCAACAATTTTGAGAGGGATTTGAAAAGTTTCAATGGGAATGGGAAGAATTGGGACAAAAATTGGAAAATTTTTAAGGGACTTTGAAAAAATTTCAACTGGAATTTTAGCCATTTTGTGACGTGAAATTGTAAACATGTGGCCATGGATTTTGAAAATTCTAGAGAGAATTTTAAAAGCTTCAACAGAATTTCAACAATTTTGAGAGGGATTTGAAAAGTTTCAATGGGAATGGGAAGAATTGGGACAAAAATTGGAAAATTTTTAAGGGACTTTGAAAAAATTTCAACTGGAATTTTAGCCATTTTTTTATGTGAAATTGTAAACATGTGGACATGGATTTTGAAAATTCTAGAGAGAATTTTAAAAGCTTCAACAGAATTTCAACAATTTTGAGAGGGATTTGAAAAGTTTCAATGGGAATGGGAAGAATTGGGACAAAAATTGGAAAATTTTTAAGGGACTTTGAAAAAATTTCAACTGGAATTTTAGCCATTTTGTGACGTGAAATTGTAAACATGTGGCCATGGATTTTGAAAATTCTAGAGAGAATTTTAAAAGCTTCAACAGAATTTCAACAATTTTGAGAGGGATTTGAAAAGTTTCAATGGGAATGGGAAGAATTGGGACAAAAATTGGAAAAGTTTTAAGGGACTTTGAAAAAATTTCAACTGGAATTTTAGCCATTTTTTTATGTGAAATTGTAAACATGTGGACATGGATTTTGAAAATTCTAGAGAGAATTTTAAAAGCTTCAAGAGAATTTCAACAATTTTGAGAGGAATTTGAAAAGTTTCAATGGGAATGGGAAGAATTGGGACAAAAATTGGAAAATTTTGAAGGGACTTTGAAAAAATTTCAACTGGAATTTTAGCAATTTTTTTATGTGAAATTGTAAACATGTGGACATGGATTTTGAAAATTCTAGAGAGAATTTTAAAAGCTTCAACAGAATTTCAACAATTTTGAGAGGGATTTGAAAAGTTTCAATCAAAAATTGGAAAATTTTGAAGGGACTTTGAAAAAATTTCAACTGGAATTTTAGCAATTTTTTTATGTGAAATTGTAAACATGTGGACATGGATTTTGAAAATTCTAGAGAGAATTTTAAAAGCTTCAACAGAATTTCAACAATTTTGAGAGGGATTTGAAAAGTTTCAATGGGAATGGGAAGAATTGGGACAAAAATTGGAAAATTTTTAAGGGACTTTGAAAAAATTTCAACTGGAATTTTAGCCATTTTTTTATGTGAAATTGTAAACATGTGGACATGGATTTTGAAAATTCTAGAGAGAATTTTAAAAGCTTCAACAGAATTTCAACAATTTTGAGAGGGATTTGAAAAGTTTCAATGGGAATGGGAAGAATTGGGACAAAAATTGGAAAATTTTTAAGGGACTTTGAAAAAATTTCAACTGGAATTTTAGCCATTTTTTTACGTGAAATTGTAAACATGTGGACATGGATTTTGAAAATTCTAGAGAGAATTTTAAAAGCTTCAACAGAATTTCAACAATTTTGAGAGGGATTTGAAAAGTTTCAATGGGAATGGGAAGAATTGGGACAAAAATTGGAAAATTTTTAAGGGACTTTGAAAAAATTTCAACTGGAATTTTAGCCATTTTTTGACGTGAAATTGTAAACATGTGGACATGGATTTTGAAAATTCTAGAGAGAATTTTAAAAGCTTCAACAGAATTTCAACAATTTTGAGAGGAATTTGAAAAGTTTCAATGGGAATGGGAAGAATTGGGACAAAAATTGGAAAATTTTGAAGGGACTTTGAAAAAATTTCAACTGGAATTTTAGCAATTTTTTTATGTGAAATTGTAAACATGTGGACATGGATTTTGAAAATTCTAGAGAGAATTTTAAAAGCTTCAACAGAATTTCAACAATTTTGAGAGGGATTTGAAAAGTTTCAATGGGAATGGGAAGAATTGGGACAAAAATTGGAAAATTTTGAAGGGACTTTGAAAAAATTTCAACTGGAATTTTAGCAATTTTTTTATGTGAAATTGTAAACATGTGGACATGGATTTTGAAAATTCTAGAGAGAATTTTAAAAGCTTCAACAGAATTTCAACAATTTTGAGAGGGATTTGAAAAGTTTCAATGGGAATGGGAAGAATTGGGACAAAAATTGGAAAATTTTTAAGGGACTTTGAAAAAATTTCAACTGGAATTTTAGCCATTTTTTTATGTGAAATTGTAAACATGTGGACATGGATTTTGAAAATTCTAGAGAGAATTTTAAAAGCTTCAACAGAATTTCAACAATTTTGAGAGGGATTTGAAAAGTTTCAATGGGAATGGGAAGAATTGGGACAAAAATTGGAAAATTTTTAAGGGACTTTGAAAAAATTTCAACTGGAATTTTAGCCATTTTTTTACGTGAAATTGTAAACATGTGGACATGGATTTTGAAAATTCTAGAGAGAATTTTAAAAGCTTCAACAGAATTTCAACAATTTTGAGAGGGATTTGAAAAGTTTCAATGGGAATGGGAAGAATTGGGACAAAAATTGGAAAATTTTTAAGGGACTTTGAAAAAATTTCAACTGGAATTTTAGCCATTTTTTGACGTGAAATTGTAAACATGTGGCCATGGATTTTGAAAATTCTAGAGAGAATTTTAAAAGCTTCAACAGAATTTCAACAATTTTGAGAGGGATTTGAAAAGTTTCAATGGGAATGGGAAGAATTGGGACAAAAATTGGAAAATTTTTAAGGGACTTTGAAAAAATTTCAACTGGAATTTTAGCCATTTTGTGACGTGAAATTGTAAACATGTGGCCATGGATTTTGAAAATTCTAGAGAGAATTTTAAAAGCTTCAACAGAATTTCAACAATTTTGAGAGGGATTTGAAAAGTTTCAATGGGAATGGGAAGAATTGGGACAAAAATTGGAAAATTTTTAAGGGACTTTGAAAAAATTTCAACTGGAATTTTAGCCATTTTTTTATGTGAAATTGTAAACATGTGGACATGGATTTTGAAAATTCTAGAGAGAATTTTAAAAGCTTCAACAGAATTTCAACAATTTTGAGAGGGATTTGAAAAGTTTCAATGGGAATGGGAAGAATTGGGACAAAAATTGGAAAATTTTTAAGGGACTTTGAAAAAATTTCAACTGGAATTTTAGCAATTTTTTTATGTGAAATTGTAAACATGTGGCCATGGATTTTGAAAATTCTAGAGAGAATTTTAAAAGCTTCAACAGAATTTCAACAATTTTGAGAGGGATTTGAAAAGTTTCAATGGGAATGGGAAGAATTGGGACAAAAATTGGAAAATTTTTAAGGGACTTTGAAAAAATTTCAACTGGAATTTTAGCCATTTTTTGACGTGAAATTGTAAACATGTGGACATGGATTTTGAAAATTCTAGAGAGAATTTTAAAAGCTTCAAGAGAATTTCAACAATTTTGAGAGGGATTTGAAAAGTTTCCATGGGAATGGGAAGAATTGGGACAAAAATTGGAAAATTTTTAAGGGACTTAGAAAAAATTTCAACTGGAATTTTAGCAATTTTTTGACGTGAAATTGTAAACATGTGGCCATGGATTTTGAAAATTCTAGAGAGAATTTTAAAAGCTTCAAGAGAATTTCAACAATTTTGAGAGGGATTTGAAAAGTTTCAATGGGAATGGGAAGAATTGGGACAAAAATTGGAAAATTTTTCAGGGACTTTGAAAAAATTTCAACTGGAATTTTAGCCATTTTTTTATGTGAAATTGTAAACATGTGGACATGGATTTTGAAAATTCTAGAGAGAATTTTAAAAGCTTCAACAGAATTTCAACAATTTTGAGAGGGATTTGAAAAGTTTCAATGGGAATGGGAAGAATTGGGACAAAAATTGGAAAATTTTTAAGGGACTTTGAAAAAATTTCAACTGGAATTTTAGCCATTTTGTGACGTGAAATTGTAAACATGTGGCCATGGATTTTGAAAATTCTAGAGAGAATTTTAAAAGCTTCAACAGAATTTCAACAATTTTGAGAGGGATTTGAAAAGTTTCAATGGGAATGGGAAGAATTGGGACAAAAATTGGAAAAGTTTTAAGGGACTTTGAAAAAATTTCAACTGGAATTTTAGCCATTTTTTTATGTGAAATTGTAAACATGTGGACATGGATTTTGAAAATTCTAGAGAGAATTTTAAAAGCTTCAACAGAATTTCAACAATTTTGAGAGGGATTTGAAAAGTTTCAATGGGAATGGGAAGAATTGGGACAAAAATTGGAAAATTTTGAAGGGACTTTGAAAAAATTTCAACTGGAATTTTAGCAATTTTTTTATGTGAAATTGTAAACATGTGGACATGGATTTTGAAAATTCTAGAGAGAATTTTAAAAGCTTCAACAGAATTTCAACAATTTTGAGAGGGATTTGAAAAGTTTCAATGGGAATGGGAAGAATTGGGACAAAAATTGGAAAATTTTGAAGGGACTTTGAAAAAATTTCAACTGGAATTTTAGCAATTTTTTAATGTGAAATTGTAAACATGTGGACATGGATTTTGAAAATTCTAGAGAGAATTTTAAAAGCTTCAACAGAATTTCAACAATTTTGAGAGGGATTTGAAAAGTTTCAATGGGAATGGGAAGAATTGGGACAAAAATTGGAAAATTTTTAAGGGACTTTGAAAAAATTTCAACTGGAATTTTAGCCATTTTTTTATGTGAAATTGTAAACATGTGGACATGGATTTTGAAAATTCTAGAGAGAATTTTAAAAGCTTCAACAGAATTTCAACAATTTTGAGAGGGATTTGAAAAGTTTGAATGGGAATGGGAAGAATTGGGACAAAAATTGGAAAATTTTTAAGGGACTTTGAAAAAATTTCAACTGGAATTTTAGCCATTTTTTTACGTGAAATTGTAAACATGTGGACATGGATTTTGAAAATTCTAGAGAGAATTTTAAAAGCTTCAACAGAATTTCAACAATTTTGAGAGGGATTTGAAAAGTTTCAATGGGAATGGGAAGAATTGGGACAAAAATTGGAAAATTTTTAAGGGACTTTGAAAAAATTTCAACTGGAATTTTAGCCATTTTTTGACGTGAAATTGTAAACATGTGGACATGGATTTTGAAAATTCTAGAGAGAATTTTAAAAGCTTCAACAGAATTTCAACAATTTTGAGAGGGATTTGAAAAGTTTCAATGGGAATGGGAAGAATTGGGACAAAAATTGGAAAATTTTTAAGGGACTTCGAAAAAATTTCAACTGGAATTTTAGCCATTTTGTGACGTGAAATTGTAAACATCTGGACATGGATTTTGAAAATTCTAGAGAGAATTTTAAAAGCTTCAACAGAATTTCAACAATTTTGAGAGGGATTTGAAAAGTTTCAATGGGAATGGGAAGAATTGGGACAAAAATTGGAAAATTTTTAAGGGACTTTGAAAAAATTTCAACTGGAATTTTAGCCATTTTTTTATGTGAAATTGTAAACATGTGGCCATGGATTTTGAAAATTCTAGAGAGAATTTTAAAAGCTTCAAGAGAATTTCAACAATTTTGAGAGGGATTTGAAAAGTTTCAATGGGAATGGGAAGAATTGGGACAAAAATTGGAAAATTTTTAAGGGACTTTGAAAAAATTTCAACTGGAATTTTAGCAATTTTTTTATGTGAAATTGTAAACATGTGGACATGGATTTTGAAAATTCTAGAGAGAATTTTAAAAGCTTCAAGAGAATTTCAACAATTTTGAGAGGGATTTGAAAAGTTTCAATGGGAATGGGAAGAATTGGGACAAAAATTGGAAAATTTTTAAGGGACTTTGAAAAAATTTCAACTGGAATTTTAGCAATTTTTTTATGTGAAATTGTAAACATGTGGACATGGATTTTGAAAATTCTAGAGAGAATTTTAAAAGCTTCAACAGAATTTCAACAATTTTGAGAGGGATTTGAAAAGTTTCAATGGGAATGGGAAGAATTGGGACAAAAATTGGAAAATTTTTAAGGGACTTTGAAAAAATTTCAACTGGAATTTTAGCAATTTTTTTATGTGAAATTGTAAACATGTGGACATGGATTTTGAAAATTCTAGAGAGAATTTTAAAAGCTTCAACAGAATTTCAACAATTTTGAGAGGGATTTGAAAAGTTTCAATGGGAATGGGAAGAATTGGGACAAAAATTGGAAAATTTTTAAGGGACTTTGAAAAAATTTCAACTGGAATTTTAGCCATTTTTTGACGTGAAATTGTAAACATGTGGACATGGATTTTGAAAATTCTAGAGAGAATTTTAAAAGCTTCAAGAGAATTTCAACAATTTTGAGAGGGATTTGAAAAGTTTCAATGGGAATGGGAAGAATTGGGACAAAAATTGGAAAATTTTTAAGGGACTTTGAAAAAATTTCAACTGGAATTTTAGCCATTTTGTTACGTGAAATTGTAAACATGTTGAAGTGGATTTTGAAAATTCTAGAGAGAATTTTAAAAGCTTCAAGAGAATTTCAACAATTTTGAGAGGGATTTGAAAAGTTTCAATGGGAATGGGAAGAATTGGGACAAAAATTGGAAAATTTTTAAGGGACTTTGAAAAAATTTCAACTGGAATTTTAGCCATTTTTTTATGTGAAATTGTAAACATGTGGCCATGGATTTTGAAAATTCCAGAGAGAATTTTAAAAGCTTCAAGAGAATTTCAACAATTTTGAGAGGGATTTGAAAAGTTTCAATGGGAATGGGAAGAATTGGGACAAAAATTGGAAAATTTTTAAGGGACTTTGAAAAAATTTCAACTGGAATTTTAGCCATTTTTTTATGTGAAATTGTAAACATGTGGACATGGATTTTGAAAATTCTAGAGAGAATTTTAAAAGCTTCAACAGAATTTCAACAATTTTGAGAGGGATTTGAAAGTTTCAATGGGAATGGGAAGAATTGGGACAAAAATTGGAAAATTTTTAAGGGACTTTGAAAAAATTTCAACTGGAATTTTAGCAATTTTTTGACGTGAAATTGTAAACATGTGGCCATGGATTTTGAAAATTCTAGAGAGAATTTTAAAAGCTTCAACAGAATTTCAACAATTTTGAGAGGGATTTGAAAAGTTTCAATGGGAATGGGAAGAATTGGGACAAAAATTGGAAAATTTTTAAGGGACTTTGAAAAAATTTCAACTGGAATTTTAGCCATTTTTTTATGTGAAATTGTAAACATGTGGACATGGATTTTGAAAATTCTAGAGAGAATTTTAAAAGCTTCAAGAGAATTTCAACAATTTTGAGAGGAATTTGAAAAGTTTCAATGGGAATGGGAAGAATTGGGACAAAAATTGGAAAATTTTTCAGGGACTTTGAAAAAATTTCAACTGGAATTTTAGCCATTTTTTTATGTGAAATTGTAAACATGTGGACATGGATTTTGAAAATTCTAGAGAGAATTTTAAAAGCTTCAAGAGAATTTCAACAATTTTGAGAGGGATTTGAAAAGTTTCAATGGGAATGGGAAGAATTGGGACAAAAATTGGAAAATTATTAAGGGACTTTGAAAAAATTTCAACTGGAATTTTAGCCATTTTGTTACGTGAAATTGTAAACATGTGGCCATGGATTTTGAAAATTCTAGAGAGAATTTTAAAAGCTTCAACAGAATTTCAACAATTTTGAGAGGGATTTGAAAAGTTTCAATGGGAATGGGAAGAATTGGGACAAAAATTGGAAAATTTTTCAGGGACTTTGAAAAAATTTCAACTGGAATTTTAGCCATTTTTTTACATGAAATTGTTAACATGTGGACATGGATTTTGAAAATTCTAGAGAGAATTTTAAAAGCTTCAACAGAATTTCAACAATTTTGAGAGGGATTTGAAAAGTTTCAATGGGAATGGGAAGAATTGGGACAAAAATTGGAAAATTTTTAAGGGACTTTGAAAAAATTTCAACTGGAATTTTAGCCATTTTTTTATGTGAAATTGTAAACATGTGGACATGGATTTTGAAAATTCTAGAGAGAATTTTAAAAGCTTCAACAGAATTTCAACAATTTTGAGAGGGATTTGAAAAGTTTCAATGGGAATGGGAAGAATTGGGACAAAAATTGGAAAATTATTAAGGGACTTTGAAAAAATTTCAACTGGAATTTTAGCCATTTTGTTACGTGAAATTGTAAACATGTGGCCATGGATTTTGAAAATTCTAGAGAGAATTTTAAAAGCTTCAACAGAATTTCAACAATTTTGAGAGGGATTTGAAAAGTTTCAATAGGAATGGGAAGAATTGGGACAAAAATTGGAAAATTTTTAAGGGACTTTGAAAAAATTTCAACTGGAATTTTAGCCATTTTTTGACGTGAAATTGTAAACATGTGGCCATGGATTTTGAAAATTCTAGAGAGAATTTTAAAAGCTTCAACAGAATTTCAACAATTTTGAGAGGGATTTGAAAAGTTTCAATGGGAATGGGAAGAATTGGGACAAAAATTGGAAAATTTTTAAGGGACTTTGAAAAAATTTCAACTGTAATTTTAGCCATTTTTTGACGTGAAATTGTAAACATGTGGACATGGATTTTGAAAATTCTAGAGAGAATTTTAAAAGCTTCAAGAGAATTTCAACAATTTTGAGAGGGATTTGAAAAGTTTCAATGGGAATGGGAAGAATTGGGACAAAAATTGGAAAATTTTTAAGGGACTTTGAAAAAAATTTCAACTGGAATTTTAGCCATTATTTTACATGAAATTGTAAACATGTGGACATGGATTTTGAAAATTCTAGAGAGAATTTTAAAAGCTTCAACAGAATTTCAACAATTTTGAGAGGGATTTGAAAAGTTTCAATGGGAATGGGAAGAATTGGGACAAAAATTGGAAAATTTTTAAGGGACTTTGAAAAAATTTCAACTGGAATTTTAGCAATTTTTTGACGTGAAATTGTAAACATGTGGACATGTATTTTGAAAATTCTAGAGAGAATTTTAAAAGCTTCAACAGAATTTCTACAATTTTGAGAGGGATTTGAAAAGTTTCAATGGGAATGGGAAGAATTGGGACAAAAATTGGAAAATTTTTAAGGGACCTTGAAAAAATTTCAACTGGAATTTTAGCATTTTTTTTACGTGAAATTGTGAACATGTGGACATGGATTTTGAAAATTCTAGAGAGAATTTTAAAAGCTTCAACAGAATTTCAACAATTTTGAGAGGGATTTGAAAAGTTTCAATGGGAATGGGAAGAATTGGGACAAAAATTGGAAAATTTTTAAGGGACTTTGAAAAAATTTCAACTGGAATTTTAGCCATTTTTTGACGTGAAATTGTAAACATGTGGACATGGATTTTGAAAATTCTAGAGAGAATTTTAAAAGCTTCAAGAGAATTTCAACAATTTTGAGAGGGATTTGAAAAGTTTCAATGGGAATGGGAAGAATTGGGACAAAAATTGGAAAATTTTGAAGGGACTTTGAAAAAATTTCAACTGGAATTTTAGCAATTTTTTTATGTGAAATTGTAAACATGTGGACATGGATTTTGAAAATTCTAGAGAGAATTTTAAAAGCTTCAACAGAATTTCAACAATTTTGAGAGGGATTTGAAAAGTTTCAATAGGAATGGGAAGAATTGGGACAAAAATTGGAAAATTTTTAAGGGACTTTGAAAAAATTTCAACTGGAATTTTAGCAATTTTTTTATGTGAAATTGTAAACATGTAAACATGGATTTTGAAAATTCTAGAGAGAATTTTAAAAGCTTCAACAGAATTTCAACAATTTTGAGAGGGATTTGAAAAGTTTCAATGGGAATGGGAAGAATTGGGACAAAAATTGGAAAATTTTTAAGGGACTTTGAAAAAATTTCAACTGGAATTTTAGCCATTTTTTTATGTGAAATTGTAAACATGTGGACATGGATTTTGAAAATTCTAGAGAGAATTTTAAAAGCTTCAACAGAATTTCAACAATTTTGAGAGGGATTTGAAAAGTTTCAATGGGAATGGGAAGAATTGGGACAAAAATTGGAAAATTTTTAAGGGACTTTGAAAAAATTTCAACTGGAATTTTAGCCATTTTTTTACATGAAATTGTAAACATGTGGACATGGATTTTGAAAATTCTAGAGAGAATTTTAAAAGCTTCAAGAGAATTTCAACAATTTTGAGAGGGATTTGAAAAGTTTCAATGGGAATGGGAAGAATTGGGACAAAAATTGGAAAATTTTTAAGGGACTTTGAAAAAATTTCAACTGGAATTTTAGCCATTTTGTTACGTGAAATTGTAAACATGTTGAAGTGGATTTTGAAAATTCTAGAGAGAATTTTAAAAGCTTCAAGAGAATTTCAACAATTTTGAGAGGGATTTGAAAAGTTTCAATGGGAATGGGAAGAATTGGGACAAAAATTGGAAAATTATTAAGGGACTTTGAAAAAATTTCAACTGGAATTTTAGCCATTTTTTGACGTGAAATTGTAAACATGTGGCCATGGATTTTGAAAATTCTAGAGAGAATTTTAAAAGCTTCAACAGAATTTCAACAATTTTGAGAGGGATTTGAAAAGTTTCAATAGGAATGGGAAGAATTGGGACAAAAATTGGAAAATTTTTAAGGGACTTTGAAAAAATTTCAACTGGAATTTTAGCAATTTTTTTATGTGAAATTGTAAACATGTGGACATGGATTTTGAAAATTCTAGAGAGAATTTTAAAAGCTTCAACAGAATTTCAACAATTTTGAGAGGGATTTGAAAAGTTTCAATGGGAATGGGAAGAATTGGGACAAAAATTGGAAAATTTTTAAGGGACTTTGAAAAAATTTCAACTGTAATTTTAGCCATTTTTGACGTGAAATTGTAAACATGTGGACATGGATTTTGAAAATTCTAGAGAGAATTTTAAAAGCTTCAAGAGAATTTCAACAATTTTGAGAGGGATTTGAAAAGTTTCAATGGGAATGGGAAGAATTGGGACAAAAATTGGAAAATTTTTAAGGGACTTTGAAAAAATTTCAACTGGAATTTTAGCCATTTTTTGACGTGAAATTGTAAACATGTGGACATGTATTTTGAAAATTCTAGAGAGAATTTTAAAAGCTTCAACAGAATTTCTACAATTTTGAGAGGGATTTGAAAAGTTTCAATGGGAATGGGAAGAATTGGGACAAAAATTGGAAAATTATTAAGGGACCTTGAAAAAATTTCAACTGGAATTTTAGCATTTTTTTTACGTGAAATTGTGAACATGTGGACATGGATTTTGAAAATTCTAGAGAGAATTTTAAAAGCTTCAACAGAATTTCAACAATTTTGAGAGGGATTTGAAAAGTTTCAATGGGAATGGGAAGAATTGGGACAAAATTTGGAAAATTTTTAAGGGACTTTGAAAAAATTTGAACTGGAATTTTAGCCATTTTTTGACGTGAAATTGTAAACATGTGGACATGGATTTTGAAAATTCTAGAAAGAATTTTAAAAGCTTCAACAGAATTTCAACAATTTTGAGAGGGATTTGAAAAGTTTCAATGGGAATGGGAAGAATTGGGACAAAAATTGGAAAATTATTAAGGGACTTTGAAAAAATTTCAACTGGAATTTTAGCCATTTTGTTACGTGAAATTGTAAACATGTGGCCATGGATTTTGAAAATTCTAGAGAGAATTTTAAAAGCTTCAACAGAATTTCAACAATTTTGAGAGGGATTTGAAAAGTTTCAATAGGAATGGGAAGAATTGGGACAAAAATTGGAAAATTTTTAAGGGACTTTGAAAAAATTTCAACTGGAATTTTAGCAATTTTTTTATGTGAAATTGTAAACATGTGGACATGGATTTTGAAAATTCTAGAGAGAATTTTAAAAGCTTCAACAGAATTTCAACAATTTTGAGAGGGATTTGAAAAGTTTCAATGGGAATGGGAAGAATTGGGACAAAAATTGGAAAATTTTTAAGGGACTTTGAAAAAATTTCAACTGGAATTTTAGCCATTTTTTGACGTGAAATTGTAAACATGTGGACATGGATTTTGAAAATTCTAGAGAGAATTTTAAAAGCTTCAAGAGAATTTCAACAATTTTGAGAGGGATTTGAAAAGTTTCAATGGGAATGGGAAGAATTGGGACAAAAATTGGAAAATTTTTCAGGGACGTTGAAAAAATTTCAACTGGAATTTTAGCCATTTTTTTACATGAAATTGTAAACATGTGGACATGGATTTTGAAAATTCTAGAGAGAATTTTAAAAGCTTCAACAGAATTTCAACAATTTTGAGAGGGATTTGAAAAGTTTCAATGGGAATGGGAAGAATTGGGACAAAATTTGGAAAATTTTTAAGGGACTTTGAAAAAATTTCAACTGGAATTTTAGCCATTTTTTGACGTGAAATTGTAAACATGTGGACATGGATTTTGAAAATTCTAGAGAGAATTTTAAAAGCTTCAACAGAATTTCAACAATTTTGAGAGGGATTTGAAAAGTTTCAATGGGAATGGGAAGAATTGGGACAAAAATTGGAAAATTTTTAAGGGACTTTGAAAAAATTTCAACTGGAATTTTAGCAATTTTTTGACGTGAAATTGTAAACATGTGGCCATGGATTTTGAAAATTCTAGAGAGAATTTTAAAAGCTTCAAGAGAATTTCAACAATTTTGAGAGGGATTTGAAAAGTTTCAATGGGAATGGGAAGAATTGGGACAAAAATTGGAAAATTTTTAAGGGACTTTGAAAAAATTTCAACTGGAATTTTAGCCATTTTTTTATGTGAAATTGTAAACATGTGGACATGGATTTTGAAAATTCTAGAGAGAATTTTAAAAGCTTCAACAGAATTTCAACAATTTTGAGAGGGATTTGAAAAGTTTCAATGGGAATGGGAAGAATTGGGACAAAAATTGGAAAATTTTTAAGGGACTTTGAAAAAATTTCAACTGGAATTTTAGCCATTTTTTGACGTGAAATTGTAAACATAAACATATGGACATGGATTTTGAAACTTCTAGAGAGAATTTTAAAAGCTTCAACAGAATTTCAACAATTTTGAGAGGGATTTGAAAAGTTTCAATGGGAATGGGAAGAATTGGGACAAAAATTGGAAAATTATTAAGGGACTTTGAAAAAATTTCAACTGGAATTTTAGCAATTTTTTTATGTGAAATTGTAAACATGTGGACATGGATTTTGAAAATTCTAGAGAGAATTTTAAAAGCTTCAACAGAATTTCAACAATTTTGAGAGGGATTTGAAAAGTTTCAATGGGAATGTGAAGAATTGGGACAAAAATTGGAAAATTTTTAAGGGACTTTGAAAAAATTTCAACTGGAATTTTAGCCATTTTTTTATGTGAAATTGTAAACATGTGGACATGGATTTTGAAAATTCTAGAGAGAATTTTAAAAGCTTCAACAGAATTTCAACAATTTTGAGAGGGATTTGAAAAGTTTCAATGGGAATGGGAAGAATTGGGACAAAAATTGGAAAATTTTTAAGGGACTTTGAAAAAATTTCAACTGGAATTTTAGCCATTTTTTTACATGAAATTGTAAACATGTGGCCATGGATTTTGAAAATTCTAGAGAGAATTTTAAAAGCTTCAACAGAATTTCAACAATTTTGAGAGGGATTTGAAAAGTTTCAATGGGAATGGGAAGAATTGGGACAAAAATTGGAAAATTTTTAAGGGACTTTGAAAAAATTTCAACTGGAATTTTAGCCATTTTTTGACGTGAAATTGTAAACATGTGGACATGGATTTTGAAAATTCTAGAGAGAATTTTAAAAGCTTCAACAGAATTTCAACAATTTTGAGAGGGATTTGAAAAGTTTCAATGGGAATGGGAAGAATTGGGACAAAAATTGGAAAATTTTTAAGGGACTTTGAAAAAATTTCAACTGGAATTTTAGCCATTTTTTTACATGAAATTGTAAACATGTGGACATGGATTTTGAAAATTCTAGAGAGAATTTTAAAAGCTTCAACAGAATTTCAACAATTTTGAGAGGGATTTGAAAAGTTTCAATGGGAATGGGAAGAATTGGGACAAAAATTGGAAAATTTTTAAGGGACTTTGAAAAAATTTCAACTGGAATTTTAGCCATTTTTTGACGTGAAATTGTAAACATGTGGACATGGATTTTGAAAATTCTAGAGAGAATTTTAAAAGCTTCAACAGAATTTCAACAATTTTGAGAGGGATTTGAAAAGTTTCAATGGGAATGGGAAGAATTGGGACAAAAATTGGAAAATTTTTAAGGGACTTTGAAAAAATTTCAACTGGAATTTTAGCCATTTTTTTACGTGAAATTGTAAACATGTGGACATGGATTTTGAAAATTCTAGAGAGAATTTTTAAAGCTTCAAGAGAATTTCAACAATTTTGAGAGGGATTTGAAAAGTTTAATGGGAATGGGAAGAATTGGGACAAAAATTGGAAAATTTTTAAGGGACTTTGAAAAAATTTCAACTGGAATTTTAGCCATTTTTTGATGTGAAATTGTAAACATGTGGCCATGGATTTTGAAAATTCTAGAGAGAATTTTAAAAGCTTCAACAGAATTTCAACAATTTTGAGAGGGATTTGAAAAGTTTCAATGGGAATGGGAAGAATTGGGACAAAAATTGGAAAATTTTTAAGGGACTTTGAAAAAATTTCAACTGGAATTTTAGCCATTTTTTGACGTGAAATTGTAAACATGTGGCCATGGATTTTGAAAATTCTAGAGAGAATTTTAAAAGCTTCAAGAGAATTTCAACAATTTTGAGAGGGATTTGAAAAGTTTCCATGGGAATGGGAAGAATTGGGACAAAAATTGGAAAATTTTTAAGGGACTTTGAAAAAATTTCAACTGGAATTTTAGCCATTTTTTGACGTGAACTTGTAAACATGTGGACATGGATTTTGAAAATTCTAGAGAGAATTTTAAAAGCTTCAACAGAATTTCAACAATTTTGAGAGGGATTTGAAAAGTTTAATGGGAATGGGAAGAATTGGGACAAAAATTGGAAAATTTTGAAGGGACTTTGAAAAAATTTCAACTGGAATTTTAGCCATTTTTTTATGTGAAATTGTAAACATGTGGACATGGATTTTGAAAATTCTAGAGAGAATTTTAAAAGCTTCAACAGAATTTCAACAATTTTGAGAGGGATTTGAAAAGTTTCCATGGGAATGGGAAGAATTGGGACAAAAATTGGAAAATTTTTAAGGGACTTTGAAAAAATTTCAACTGGAATTTTAGCAATTTTTTGACGTGAAATTGTAAACATGTGGCCATGGATTTTGAAAATTCTAGAGAGAATTTTAAAAGCTTCAACAGAATTTCAACAATTTTGAGAGGGATTTGAAAAGTTTCAATGGGAATGGGAAGAATTGGGACAAAAATTGGAAAATTTTTCAGGGACTTTGAAAAAATTTCAACTGGAATTTTAGCCATTTTTTGACGTGAAATTGTAAACATGTGGACATGGATTTTGAAAATTCTAGAGAGAATTTTAAAAGCTTCAACAGAATTTCAACAATTTTGAGAGGGATTTGAAAAGTTTCAATGGGAATGGGAAGAATTGGGACAAAAATTGGAAATTTTTTAAGGGACTTTGAAAAAATTTCAACTGGAATTTTAGCCATTTTTTGACGTGAAATTGTAAACATGTGGACATGGATTTTGAAAATTCTAGAGAGAATTTTAAAAGCTTCAACAGAATTTCAACAATTTTGAGAGGGATTTGAAAAGTTTCAATGGGAATGGGAAGAATTGGGACAAAAATTGGAAAATTTTTAAGGGACTTTGAAAAAATTTCAACTGGAATTTTAGCCATTTTTTAATGTGAAATTGTAAACATGTGGCCATGGATTTTGAAAATTCTAGAGAGAATTTTAAAAGCTTCAAGAGAATTTCAACAATTTTGAGAGGTATTTGAAAAGTTTCAATGGGAATGGGAAGAATTGGGACAAAAATTGGAAAATTTTTAAGGGACTTTGAAAAAATTTCAACTGGAATTTTAGCCATTTTTTTATGTGAAATTGTAAACATGTGGACATGGATTTTGAAAATTCCAGAGAGAATTTTAAAAGCTTCAAGAGAATTTCAACAATTTTGAGAGGGATTTGAAAAGTTTCAATGGGAATGGGAAGAATTGGGACAAAAATTGGAAAATTTTTCAGGGACTTTGAAAAAATTTCAACTGGAATTTTAGCCATTTTTTGACGTGAAATTGTAAACATGTGGACATGGTTTTTGAAAATTCTAGAGAGAATTTTAAAAGCTTCAACAGAATTTCAACAATTTTGAGAGGGATTTGAAAAGTTTCAATGGGAATGGGAAGAATTGGGACAAAAATTGGAAAATTTTGAAGGGACTTTGAAAAAATTTCAACTGGAATTTTAGCCATTTTGTTACGTGAAATTGTAAACATGTGGCCATGGATTTTGAAAATTCTAGAGAGAATTTTTAAAGCTTCAACAGAATTTCAACAATTTTGAGAGGGATTTGAAAAGTTTCAATGGGAATGGGGAAGAATTGGGACAAAAATTGGAAAATTTTTAAGGGACTTTGAAAAAATTTCAACTGGAATTTTAGCCATTTTTTGACATGAAATTGTAAACATGTTGAAGTGGATTTTGAAAATTCTAGAGAGAATTTTAAAAGCTTCAACAGAATTTCAACAATTTTGAGAGGGATTTGAAAAGTTTCAATGGGAATGGGAAGAATTGGGACAAAAATTGGAAAATTTTGAAGGGACTTTGAAAAAATTTCAACTGGAATTTTAGCCATTTTTTTATGTGAAATTGTAAACATGTGGCCATGGATTTTGAAAATTCTAGAGAGAATTTTAAAAGCTTCAACAGAATTTCAACAATTTTGAGAGGGATTTGAAAAGTTTCAATGGGAATGGGAAGAATTGGGACAAAAATTGGAAAATTTTTAAGGGACTTTGAAAAAATTTCAACTGGAATTTTAGCCATTTTTTGACGTGAAATTGTAAACATGTGGCCATGGATTTTGAAAATTCTAGAGAGAATTTTAAAAGCTTCAAGAGAATTTCAACAATTTTGAGAGGGATTTGAAAAGTTTCCATGGGAATGGGAAGAATTGGGACAAAAATTGGAAAATTTTTAAGGGACTTTGAAAAAATTTCAACTGGAATTTTAGCCATTTTTTGACGTGAACTTGTAAACATGTGGACATGGATTTTGAAAATTCTAGAGAGAATTTTAAAAGCTTCAACAGAATTTCAACAATTTTGAGAGGGATTTGAAAAGTTTAATGGGAATGGGAAGAATTGGGACAAAAATTGGAAAATTTTGAAGGGACTTTGAAAAATTTCAACTGGAATTTTAGCCATTTTTTTATGTGAAATTGTAAACATGTGGACATGGATTTTGAAAATTCTAGAGAGAATTTTAAAAGCTTCAACAGAATTTCAACAATTTTGAGAGGGATTTGAAAAGTTTCCATGGGAATGGGAAGAATTGGGACAAAAATTGGAAAATTTTTAAGGGACTTTGAAAAAATTTCAACTGGAATTTTAGCAATTTTTTGACGTGAAATTGTAAACATGTGGCCATGGATTTTGAAAATTCTAGAGAGAATTTTAAAAGCTTCAACAGAATTTCAACAATTTTGAGAGGGATTTGAAAAGTTTCAATGGGAATGGGAAGAATTGGGACAAAAATTGGAAAATTTTTCAGGGACTTTGAAAAAATTTCAACTGGAATTTTAGCCATTTTTTGACGTGAAATTGTAAACATGTGGACATGGATTTTGAAAATTCTAGAGAGAATTTTAAAAGCTTCAACAGAATTTCAACAATTTTGAGAGGGATTTGAAAAGTTTCAATGGGAATGGGAAGAATTGGGACAAAAATTGGAAATTTTTTAAGGGACTTTGAAAAAATTTCAACTGGAATTTTAGCCATTTTTTGACGTGAAATTGTAAACATGTGGACATGGATTTTGAAAATTCTAGAGAGAATTTTAAAAGCTTCAACAGAATTTCAACAATTTTGAGAGGGATTTGAAAAGTTTCAATGGGAATGGGAAGAATTGGGACAAAAATTGGAAAATTTTTAAGGGACTTTGAAAAAATTTCAACTGGAATTTTAGCCATTTTTTAATGTGAAATTGTAAACATGTGGCCATGGATTTTGAAAATTCTAGAGAGAATTTTAAAAGCTTCAAGAGAAATTTCAACAATTTTGAGAGGTATTTGAAAAGTTTCAATGGGAATGGGAAGAATTGGGACAAAAATTGGAAAATTTTTAAGGGACTTTGAAAAAATTTCAACTGGAATTTTAGCCATTTTTTGATGTGAAATTGTAAACATGTGGACATGGATTTTGAAAATTCCAGAGAGAATTTTAAAAGCTTCAAGAGAATTTCAACAATTTTGAGAGGGATTTGAAAAGTTTCAATGGGAATGGGAAGAATTGGGACAAAAATTGGAAAATTTTTCCAGGGACTTTGAAAAAATTTCAACTGGAATTTTAGCCATTTTTTGACGTGAAATTGTAAACATGTGGACATGGATTTTGAAAATTCTAGAGAGAATTTTAAAAGCTTCAACAGAATTTCAACAATTTGGAGAGGGATTTGAAAAGTTTCAATGGGAATGGGAAGAATTAGGACAAAAATTGGAAAATTTTTAAGGGACTTTGAAAAAAATTCAACTGGAATTTTAGCAATTATTTTATGTGAAATTGTAAACATGTGGACATGGATTTTGAAAATTCTAGAGAGAATTTTAAAAGCTTTAACAGAATTTCTACAATTTTGAGAGGGATTTGAAAAGTTTCAATGGGAATGGGAAGAATTGGGACAAAAATTGGAAAATTTTTAAGGGACTTTGAAAAAATTTCAACTGGAATTTTAGCCATTTTTTGACGTGAAATTGTAAACATGTGGACATGGATTTTGAAAATTCTAGAGAGATTTTTAAAAGCTTCAACAGAATTTCAACAATTTTGAGAGGGATTTGAAAAGTTTCAATGGGAATGGGAAGAATTAGGACAAAAATTGGAAAATTTTTAAGGGACTTTGAAAAAAATTCAACTGGAATTTTAGCCATTTTTTGACGTGAAATTGTAAACATGTGGACATGGATTTTAAAAATTCTAGAGAGAATTTTAAAAGCTTCAACAGAATTTCAACAATTTTGAGAGGGATTTGAAAAGTTTCAATGGGAATGGGAAGAATTGGGACAAAAATTGGAAAATTTTTAAGGGACTTTGAAAAAATTTCAACTGGAATTTTAGCCATTTTTTGACGTGAAATTGTAAACATGTGGACATGGATTTTGAAAATTCTAGAGAGAATTTTAAAAGCTTCAACAGAATTTCAACAATTTTGAGAGGGATTTCAAAAGTTTCAATGGGAATGGGAAGAATTGGGACAAAAATGGAACATTTTTCAGGGACTTTGAAAAAATTTCAACTGGAATTTTAGGCATTTTTTGACGTGAAATTGTAAACATGTGGACATGGATTTTGAAAATTCTAGAGAGAATTTTAAAAGCTTCAACAGAATTTCAACACTTTGGAGAGGGATTTGAAAAGTTTCAATGGGAATGGGAAGAATTGGGACAAAAATTGGAAAATTTTTAAGGGACTTTGAAAAAATTTCAACTGGAATTTCAGCCATTTTTTGACGTGAAATTGTAAACATGTGGACATGGATTTTGAAAATTCTAGAGAGAATTTTAAAAGCTTCAACAGAATTTCAACAATTTGGAGAGGGATTTGAAAAGTTTCAATGGGAATGGGAAGAATTGGGACAAAAATTGGAAAATTTTTAAGGGACTTTGAAAAAATTTCAACTGGAATTTTAGCCATTTTTTGACGTGAAATTGTAAACATGTGGCCATGGATTTTGAAAATTCTAGAGAGAATTTTAAAAGCTTCAAGAGAATTTCAACAATTTTGAGAGGGATTTGAAAAGTTTCAATGGGAATGGGAAGAATTGGGACAAAAATTGGAAAATTTTTAAGGGACTTTGAAAAAATTTCAACTGGAATTTTAGCCATTTTTTTTACGTGAAATTGTAAACATGTGGCCATGGATTTTGAAAATTCTAGAGAGAATTTTAAAAGCTTCAACAGAATTTCAACAATTTTGAGAGGGATTTGAAAAGTTTCAATGGGAATGGGAAGAATTGGGACAAAAATTGGAAAATTTTTAAGGGACTTTGAAAAAATTTCAACTGGAATTTTAGCCATTTTTTGACGTGAAATTGTAAACATGTGGACATGGATTTTGAAAATTCTAGAGAGAATTTTAAAAGTTTTAACAGAATTTCTACAATTTTGAGAGAGATTTGAAAAGTTTCAATGGGAATGGGAAGAATTGGGACAAAAATTGGAAAATTTTTAAGGGACTTTGAAAATATTTCAACTGGAATTTCAGCAATTTTTTGACGTGAAATTGTAAACATGTGGCCATGGATTTTGAAAATTCTAGAGAGAATTTTAAAAGCTTCAACAGAATTTCAACAATTTGGAGAGGGATTTGAAAAGTTTCAATGGGAATGGGAAGAATTGGGACAAAAATTGGAAAATTTTGAAGGGACTTTGAAAAAATTTCAACTGGAATTTTAGCCATTTTTTGACGTGAAATTGTAAACATGTGGACATGGATTTTGAAAATTCTAGAGAGAATTTTAAAAGCTTCAACAGAATTTCAACAATTTTGAGAGGGATTTGAAAAGTTTCAATGGGAATGGGAAGAATTGGGACAAAAATTGGAAAATTTTTAAGGGACTTTGAAAAAATTTCAACTGGAATTTTAGCAATTTTTTGACGTGAAATTGTAAACATGTGGCCATGGATTTTGAAAATTCTAGAGAGAATTTTAAAAGCTTCAACAGAATTTCAACAATTTTGAGAGGGATTTGAAAAGTTTCAATGGGAATGGGAAGAATTGGGACAAAAATTGGAAAATTTTTCAGGGACTTTGAAAAAATTTCAACTGGAATTTTAGCATTTTTTGACGTGAAATTGTAAACATGTGGACATGGATTTTGAAAATTCTAGAGAGAATTTTAAAAGCTTCAACAGAATTTCAACACTTTGGAGAGGGATTTGAAAAGTTTCAATGGGAATGGGAAGAATTGGGACAAAAATTGGAAAATTTTTAAGGGACTTTGAAAAAATTTCAACTGGAATTTTAGCCATTTTTTGATGTGAAATTGTAAACATGTGGCCATGGATTTTGAAAATTCTAGAGAGAATTTTAAAAGCTTCAACAGAATTTCAACAATTTTGAGAGGGATTTGAAAAGTTTCAATGGGAATGGGAAGAATTGGGACAAAAATTGGAAAATTTTTAAGGGACTTTGAAAAAATTTCAACTGGAATTTTAGCCATTTTTTGACGTGAAATTGTAAACATGTGGACATGGATTTTGAAAATTCTAGAGAGAATTTTAAAAGCTTCAACAGAATTTCAACAATTTGGAGAGGGATTTGAAAAGTTTCAATGGGAATGGGAAGAATTAGGACAAAAATTGGAAAATTTTTAAGGGACTTTGAAAAAAATTCAACTGGAATTTTAGCAATTATTTTATGTGAAATTGTAAACATGTGGACATGGATTTTGAAAATTCTAGAGAGAATTTTAAAAGCTTTAACAGAATTTCTACAATTTTGAGAGGGATTTGAAAAGTTTCAATGGGAATGGGAAGAATTGGGACAAAAATTGGAAAATTTTTAAGGGACTTTGAAAAAATTTCAACTGGAATTTTAGCAATTTTTTGACGTGAAATTGTAAACATGTGGACATTGATTTTGAAAATTCTAGAGAGAATTTTAAAAGCTTCAACAGAATTTCAACAATTTTGAGAGGGATTTGAAAAGTTTCAATGGGAATGGGAAGAATTGGGACAAAAATTGGAAAATTTTTAAGGGACTTTGAAAAAATTTCAACTGGAATTTTAGCATTTTTTTACGTGAAATTGTAAACATGTGGCCATGGATTTTGAAAATTCTAGAGAGAATTTTAAAAGCTTCAACAGAATTTCAACAATTTGGAGAGGGATTTGAAAAGTTTCAATGGGAATGGGAAGAATTGGGACAAAAATTGGAAAATTTTTAAGGGACTTTGAAAAAATTTCAACTGGAATTTTAGCCATTTTTTGACGTGAAATTGTAAACATGTGGCCATGGATTTTGAAAATTCTAGAGAGAATTTTAAAAGCTTCAACAGAATTTCAACAATTTTGAGAGGGATTTGAAAAGTTTCAATGGGAATGGGAAGAATTGGGACAAAAATTGGAAAATTTTTAAGGGACTTTGAAAAAGTTTCAACTGGAATTTTAGCCATTTTTTGACGTGAAATTGTAAACATGTGGACATGGATTTTGAAAATTCTAGAGAGAATTTTAAAAGCTTCAAGAGAATTTCAACAATTTTGAGAGGGATTTGAAAAGTTTCAATGGGAATGGGAAGAATTGGGACAAAAATTGGAAATTTTTAAGGGACTTTGAAAAATTTCAACTGGAATTTTAGCAATTTTTTTACGTGAAATTGTAAACATGTGGACATGGATTTTGAAAATTCTAGAGAGAATTTTAAAAGCTTCAAGAGAATTTCAACAATTTTGAGAGGGATTTGAAAAGTTTCAATGGGAATGGGAAGAATTGGGACAAAAATTGGAAAATTTTTAAGGGACTTTGAAAAAATTTCAACTGGAATTTTAGCAATTTTTTGACGTGAAATTGTAAACATGTGAACATGGATTTTGAAAATTCTAGAGAGAATGTTAAAAGCTTCAACAGAATTTCAACAATTTTGAGAGGGATTTGAAAAGTTTCAATGGGAATGGGAAGAATTGGGACAAAAATTGGAAAATTTTTAAGGGACTTTGAAAAAATTTCAACTGGAATTTTAGCATTTTTTTACGTGAAATTGTAAACATGTGGACATGGATTTTGAAAATTCTAGAGAGAATTTTAAAAGCTTCAACAGAATTTCAACAATTTTGAGAGGGATTTGAAAAGTTTCAATGGGAATGGGAAGAATTGGGACAAAAATTGGAAAATTTTTAAGGGACTTTGAAAAAATTTCAACTGGAATTTCAGCAATTTTTTTACGTGAAATTGTAAACATGTGGACATGGATTTTGAAAATTCTAGAGAGAATTTTAAAAGCTTCAACAGAATTTCAACAATTTTGAGAGGGATTTGAAAAGTTTCAATGGGAATGGGAAGAATTGGGACAAAAATTGGAAAATTTTTAAGGGACTTTGAAAAAATTTCAACTGGAATTTTAGCCATTTTTTGACGTGAAATTGTAAACATGTGGACATGGATTTTGAAAATTCTAGAGAGATTTTTAAAAGCTTCAACAGAATTTCAACAATTTTGAGAGGGATTTGAAAAGTTTCAATGGGAATGGGAAGAATTGGGACAAAAATTGGAAAATTTTGAAGGGACTTTGAAAAAATTTCAACTGGAATTTTAGCCATTTTTTGACGTGAAATTGTAAACATGTGGACATGGATTTTGAAAATTCTAGAGAGAATTTTAAAAGCTTCAACAGAATTTCAACAATTTGGAGAGGGATTTGAAAAGTTTCAATGGGAATGGGAAGAATTGGGACAAAAATTGGAAAATTTTTAAGGGACTTTGAAAAAATTTCAACTGGAATTTTAGCAATTTTTTGACGTGAAATTGTAAACATGTGGACATGGATTTTGAAAATTCTAGAGAGAATTTTAAAAGCTTCAACAGAATTTCAACAATTTGGAGAGGGATTTGAAAAGTTTCAATGGGAATGGGAAGAATTGGGACAAAAATTGGAAAATTTTTAAGGGACTTTGAAAAAATTTCAACTGGAATTTTAGCAATTTTTTGACGTGAAATTGTAAACATGTGGACATGGATTTTGAAAATTCTAGAGAGAATTTTAAAAGCTTCAACAGAATTTCAACAATTTTGAGAGGGATTTGAAAAGTTTCAATGGGAATGGGAAGAATTGGGACAAAAATTGGAAAATTTTTCAGGGACTTTGAAAAAATTTCAACTGGAATTTTAGCCATTTTTTTACGTGAAATTGTAAACATGTGGCCATGGATTTTGAAAATTCTAGAGAGAATTTTAAAAGCTTCAACAGAATTTCAACAATTTGGAGAGGGATTTGAAAAGTTTCAATGGGCATGGGAAGAATTGGGACAAAAATTGGAAAATTTTTAAGGGACTTTGAAAAAATTTCAACTGGAATTTTAGCCATTTTTTGACGTGAAATTGTAAACATGTGGACATGGATTTTGAAAATTCTAGAGAGAATTTTAAAAGCTTCAACAGAATTTCAACAATTTTGAGAGGGATTTGAAAAGTTTCAATGGGAATGGGAAGAATTGGGACAAAAATTGGAAAATTTTTCAGGGACTTTGAAAAAGTTTCAACTGGAATTTTAGCCATTTTTTGACGTGAAATTGTAAACATGTGGACATGGATTTTGAAAATTCTAGAGAGAATTTTAAAAGCTTCAACAGAATTTCAACAATTTTGAGAGGATTTGAAAAGTTTCAATGGGAATGGGAAGAATTGGGACAAAAATTGGAAAATTTTTAAGGGACTTTGAAAAAATTTCAACTGGAATTTTAGCATTTTTTGACGTGAAATTGTAAACATGTGGACATGGATTTTGAAAATTCTAGAGAGAATTTTAAAAGCTTCAACAGAATTTCAACAATTTTGAGAGGGATTTGAAAAGTTTCAATGGGAATGGGAAGAATTGGGACAAAAATTGGAAAATTTTTAAGGGACTTTGAAAAAATTTCAACCGGAATTTTAGCAATTTTTTGACGTGAAATTGTAAACATGTTGAAGTGGATTTTGAAAATTCTAGAGAGAATTTTAAAAGCTTCAACAGAATTTCAACAATTTTGAGAGGGATTTGAAAAGTTTCAATGGGAATGGGAAGAATTGGGACAAAAATTGGAAAATTTTTAAGGGACTTTGAAAAAATTTCAACTGGAATTTCAGCAATTTTTTGACGTGAAATTGTAAACATGTGGACATGGATTTTGAAAATTCTAGAGAGAATTTTAAAAGCTTCAACAGAATTTCAACAATTTTGAGAGGGATTTGAAAAGTTTCAATGGGAATGGGAAGAATTGGGACAAAAATTGGAAAATTTTTAAGGGACTTTGAAAAATTTCAACTGGAATTTTAGCCATTTTTTTGACGTGAAATTGTAAACATGTGGACATGGATTTTGAAAATTCTAGAGAGAATTTTAAAAGCTTCAACAGAATTTCAACAATTTTGAGAGGGATTTGAAAAGTTTCAATGGGAATGGGAAGAATTGGGACAAAAATTGGAAAATTTTTAAGGGACTTTGAAAAAATTTCAACTGGAATTTTAGCAATTTTTTGACGTGAAATTGTAAACATGTGGACATGGATTTTGAAAATTCTAGAGAGAATTTTAAAAGCTTCAACAGAATTTCAACAATTTTGAGAGGGATTTGAAAAGTTTCAATGGGAATGGGAAGAATTGGGACAAAAATTGGAAAATTTTTAAGGGACTTTGAAAAAATTTCAACTGGAATTTTAGCCATTTTTTTTACGTGAAATTGTAAACATGTGGACATGGATTTTGAAAATTCTAGAGAGAATTTTAAAAGCTTCAACAGAATTTCAACAATTTTGAGAGGGATTTGAAAAGTTTCAATGGGAATGGGAAGAATTGGGACAAAAATTGGAAAATTTTTAAGGGACTTTGAAAAAATTTCAACTGGAATTTTAACAATTTTTTAATGTGAAATTGTAAACATGTGGACATGGATTTTGAAAATTCTAGAGAGAATTTTAAAAGTTTTAACAGAATTTCTACAATTTTGAGAGAGATTTGAAAAGTTTCAATGGGAATGAGAAGAATTGGGACAAAAATTGGAAAATTTTTAAGGGACTTTGAAAAAATTTCAACTGGAATTTCAGCAATTTTTTGACGTGAAATTGTAAATATGTGGACATGGATTTTGAAAATTCTAGAGAGAATTTTAAAAGCTTCAACAGAATTTCAACAATTTTGAGAGGGATTTGAAAAGTTTCAATGGGAATGGGAAGAATTGGGACAAAAATTGGAAAATTTTTAAGGGACTTTGAAAAAATTTCAACTGGAATTTTAGCAATTTTTTGACGTGAAATTGTAAACATGTGGACATGGATTTTAAAAATTCTAGAGAGAATTTTAAAAGCTTCAACAGAATTTCAACAATTTTGAGAGGGATTTGAAAAGTTTCAATGGGAATGGGAAGAATTGGGACAAAAATTGGAAAATTTTTAAGGGACTTTGAAAAAATTTCAACTGGAATTTTAGCATTTTTTGACGTGAAATTGTAAACATGTGGACATGGATTTTGAAAATTCTAGAGAGAATTTTTAAAAGCTTCAACAGAATTTCAACAATTTGGAGAGGGATTTGAAAAGTTTCAATGGGAATGGGAAGAATTGGGACAAAAATTGGAAAATTTTGAAGGGACTTTGAAAAAATTTCAACTGGAATTTTAGCCATTTTTTGACGTGAAATTGTAAACATGTGGCCATGGATTTTGAAAATTCTAGAGAGAATTTTAAAAGCTTCAACAGAATTTCAACAATTTTGAGAGGGATTTGAAAAGTTTCAATGGGAATGGGAAGAATTGGGACAAAAATTGGAAAATTTTTAAGGGACTTCGAAAAAATTTCAACTGGAATTTTAGCATTTTTTGACGTGAAATTGTAAACATGTGGCCATGGATTTTGAAAATTCTAGAGAGAATTTTAAAAGCTTCAACAGAATTTCAACAATTTTGAGAGGGATTTGAAAAGTTTCAATGGGAATGGGAAGAATTAGGACAAAAATTGGAAAATTTTGAAGGGACTTTGAAAAAATTTCAACTGGAATTTTAGCCATTTTTTGACGTGAAATTGTAAACATGTGGACATGGATTTTGAAAATTCTAGAGAGAATTTTAAAAGCTTCAACAGAATTTCAACAATTTTGAGAGGGATTTGAAAAGTTTCAATGGGAATGGGAAGAATTGGGACAAAAATTGGAAAATTTTTAAGGGACTTTGAAAAAATTTCAACTGGAATTTTAGCAATTTTTTGACGTGAAATTGTAAACATGTGGCCATGGATTTTGAAAATTCTAGAGAGAATTTTAAAAGCTTCAACAGAATTTCAACAATTTTGAGAGGGATTTGAAAAGTTTCAATGGGAATGGGAAGAATTGGGACAAAAATTGGAAAATTTTTAAGGGACTTTGAAAAAATTTCAACTGGAATTTTAGCATTTTTTTACGTGAAATTGTAAACATGTGGCCATGGATTTTGAAAATTCTAGAGAGAATTTTAAAAGCTTCAACAGAATTTCAACAATTTGGAGAGGGATTTGAAAAGTTTCAATGGAAGAATTGGGACAAAAATTGGAAAATTTTTAAGGGACTTTGAAAAAAATTACAACTGGAATTTTAGCCATTTTTTGACGTGAAATTGTAAACATGTGGACATGGATTTTGAAAATTCTAGAGAGAATTTTAAAGCTTCAACAGAATTTCAACAATTTTGAGAGGATTTGAAAAGTTTCAATGGGAATGGGAAGAATTGGGACAAAAATTGGAAAATTTTTCAGGGACTTTGAAAAGTTTCAACTGGAATTTTAGCCATTTTTTGACGTGAAATTGTAAACATGTGGCCATGGATTTTGAAAATTCTAGAGAGAATTTTAAAAGCTTCAAGAGAATTTCAACAATTTTGAGAGGGATTGAAAAGTTTCAATGGGAATGGGAAGAATTGGGACAAAAATTGGAAAATTTTTAAGGGACTTTGAAAAAATTTCAACTGGAATTTTAGCAATTTTTTGACGTGAAATTGTAAACATGTGGCCATGGATTTTGAAAATTCTAGAGAGAATTTTAAAAGCTTCAACAGAATTTCAACAATTTGGAGAGGGATTTGAAAAGTTTCAATGGGGAATGGGAAGAATTGGGACAAAAATTGGAAAATTTTTAAGGGACTTTGAAAAAATTTCAACTGGAATTTTAGCCATTTTTTATGTGAAATTGTAAACATGTGGACATGGATTTTGAAAATTCTAGAGAGAATTTTAAAAGCTTCAACAGAATTTCAACAATTTGGAGAGGGATTTGAAAGTTTCAATGGGAATGGGAAGAATTGGGACAAAATTGGAAAATTTTTAAGGGACTTTGAAAAAATTTCAACTGGAATTTTAGCAATTTTTTGACGTGAAATTGTAAACATGTGGACATGGATTTTGAAAATTCTAGAGAGAATTTTAAAAGCTTCAACAGAATTTCAACAATTTTGAGAGGGATTTGAAAAGTTTCAATGGGAATGGGAAGAATTGGGACAAAAATTGGAAATTTTTAAGGGACTTTGAAAAAATTTCAACTGGAATTTTAGCAATTTTTTGACGTGAAATTGTAAACATGTGGCCATGGATTTTGAAAATTCTAGAGAGAATTTTAAAAGCTTCAACAGAATTTCAACAATTTGGAGAGGGATTTGAAAAGTTTCAATGGGAATGGGAAGAATTGGGACAAAAATTGGAAATTTTTAAGGGACTTTGAAAAAATTTCAACTGGAATTTTAGCCATTTTTTATGTGAAATTGTAAACATGTGGACATGGATTTTGAAAATTCTAGAGAGAATTTAAAAGCTTCAACAGAATTTCAACAATTTGGAGAGGGATTTGAAAAGTTTCAATGGGAATGGGAAGAATTGGGACAAAAATTGGAAAATTTTTAAGGGACTTTGAAAAAATTTCAACTGGAATTTTAGCAATTTTTTGACGTGAAATTGTAAACATGTGGACATGGATTTTGAAAATTCTAGAGAGAATTTTAAAAGCTTCAACAGAATTTCAACAATTTTGAGAGGGATTTGAAAAGTTTCAATGGGAATGGGAAGAATTGGGACAAAAATTGGAAAATTTTAAGGACTTTGAAAAAATTTCAACTGGAATTTTAGCATTTTTTGACGTGAAATTGTAAACATGTGGACATGGATTTTGAAAATTCTAGAGAGAATTTTAAAAGCTTCAACAGAATTTCAACAATTTTGAGAGGGATTTGAAAAGTTTCAATGGGAATGGGAAGAATTGGGACAAAAATTGGAAAATTTTTAAGGGACTTTGAAAAAATTTCAACTGGAATTTTAGCATTTTTTACGTGAAATTGTAAACATGTGGACATGGATTTTGAAAATTCTAGACAGAATTTTAAAAGCTTCAACAGAATTTCAACAATTTTGAGAGGGATTTGAAAGTTTCAATGGGAATGGGAAGAATTGGGACAAAAATTGGAAAATTTTTAAGGGACTTTGAAAAAATTTCAACTGGAATTTTAGCATTTTTTTACGTGAAATTGTAAACATGTGGACATGGATTTGAAAATTCTAGAGAGAATTTTAAAAGCTTCAAGAGAATTTCAACAATTTGGAGAGGGATTTGAAAGTTTCAATGGGAATGGGAAGAATTGGGACAAAAATTGGAAAATTTTTTAAGGGACTTTGAAAAATTTCAACTGGAATTTTAGCATTTTTTGACGTGAAATTGTAAACATGTGGACATGGATTTTGAAAATTCTAGAGAGAATTTAAAAGCTTCAACAGAATTTCAACAATTTGGAGAGGGATCTGAAAAGTTTCAATGGGAATGGGAAGAATTGGGACAAAAATTGGAAAATTTTTAAGGGACTTTGAAAAAAATTTCAACTGGAATTTTAGCCATTTTTTGACGTGAAATTGTAAACATGTGGACATGGATTTTGAAAATTCTAGAGAGAATTTTAAAAGCTTCAACAGAATTTCAACAATTTGGAGAGGGATTTGAAAAAGTTTCAATGGGAATGGGAAGAATTGGGACAAAAATTGGAAAATTTTTAAGGGACTTTGAAAAAATTTCAACTGGAATTTTAGCCATTTTTTGACGTGAAATTGTAAACATGTGGACATGGATTTTGAAAATTCTAGAGAGAATTTTAAAAGCTTCAACAGAATTTCAACAATTTTGAGAGGGATTTTGAAAAGTTTCAATGGGAATGGGAAGAATTGGGACAAAAATTGGAAATTTTAAAGGGACTTTGAAAAAATTTCAACTGGAATTTTAGCCATTTTTTGACGTGAAATTGTAAACATGTGGCCATGGATTTTGAAAATTCTAGAGAGAATTTTAAAAGCTTCAACAGAATTTCAACAATTTTGAGA